>NC_136863.1:552958-580458 GCF_951799975.1 Gobius niger
GCAGCGCTGCTATAAAGTAAAGCCTCCACCAGGGGCAGCACTGCTATAAAGTAAAGCCTCCACCAGGGGCAGCGCTGCTATAAAGTAAAGCCTCCACCAGGGGCAGCGCTGCTATAAAGTAAAGCCTCCACCAGGGGCAGCACTGCTATAAAGTAAAGCCTCCACCAGGGGCAGCACTGCTATAAAGTCACTATTTTTTAAAATTTTTGTCACATTTTTTGTTGAATTTTTGTTGAATTTTTGTTGAATTTTTGTCACATTTTTGTTTATTTTTTGTTTATTTTTTGTTGAATTTTTATTGAATTTTTGTCACTTTTTTGTTTATTTTTTGTTTATTTTTTGTTGAATTTTTGTTGATTTTTGTCACATTTTTGTTTATTTTTTGTTTATTTTTTGTTTATTTTTTGTTTATTTTTTGTTGAATTTTTGTTGAATTTTTGTCACTTTTTTGTTTATTTTTTGTTTATTTTTTGTTGAATTTTTGTTGATTTTTTGTTGAATTTTTGTTGAATTTTTGTTGAATTTTTGTCACTTTTTGTTTATTTTTTGTTTATTTTTTGTTGAATTTTTGTTGAATTTTTGTTGAGTTTTTGTCACATTTTTGTTTATTTTTTGTTTATTTTTTGTTGAACTTTTATTGAATTTTTGTCACTTTTTTGTTTATTTTTTGTTTATTTTTTGTTGAATTTTTATTGAATTTTTGTTGAATTTTTGTCACATTTTTGTTTATTTTTTGTTTATTTTTTGTTGAATTTTTAGTGAATTTTTGTCACTTTTTTGTTTATTTTTTGTTTATTTTTTGTTGAATTTTTGTTGATTTTTGTCACATTTTTGTTTATTTTTTGTTAATTTTTTGTTTATTTTTTGTTGAATTTTTGTTGAATTTTTGTCACTTTTTTGTTTATTTTTTGTTTATTTTTTGTTGAATTTTTGTTGATTTTTTGTTGAATTTTTGTTGAATTTTTGTTGATTTTTTGTTGAATTTTTGTTGAATTTTTGTTGATTTTTTGTTGAATTTTTGTTGAATTTTTGTTGAATTTTTGACACTTTTTGTTTATTTTTTGTTTATTTTTTGTAGAATTTTTATTGAATTTTTGTTGAATTTTTGTTGAATTTTTGTTGAATTTTTGTTGAGTTTTTGTCACTTTTTTGTTGAATTTTTGTTGAATTTTTGTTGATTTTTTGTTGAATTTTTGTTGAATTTTTGTTGAATTTTTGTTGATTTTTTGTTGATTTTTTGTTGAATTTTTGTTGAGTTTTTGTTGAATTTTTGTTGAATTTTTGTTGAATTTTTGTCACTTTTTTGTTGAATTTTTGTCACATTTTTGTTTATTTTTTGTTTATTTTTTGTTGAATTTTTATTGAATTTTTGTCACTTTTTTGTTTATTTTTTGTTTATTTTTTGTTGAATTTTTGTTGATTTTTGTCACATTTTTGTTTATTTTTTGTTTATTTTTTGTTGAATTTTTGTTGAATTTTTGTCACTTTTTTGTTTATTTTTTGTTTATTTTTTGTTGAATTTTTGTTGATTTTTTGTTGAATTTTTGTTGAATTTTTGTTGAATTTTTGTCACTTTTTGTTTATTTTTTGTTTATTTTTTGTAGAATTTTTATTGAATTTTTGTTGAATTTTTGTTGAATTTTTGTTTAATTTTTGTTGAGTTTTTGTCACTTTTTTGTTGAATTTTTGTTGAATTTTTGTTGATTTTTTGTTGAATTTTTGTTGAATTTTTGTTGAATTTTTGTTGAATTTTTGTTGATTTTTTGTTGAATTTTTGTCACTTTTTTGTTGAATTTTTGTTGATTTTTTGTTGAATTTTTGTTGAATTTTTGTTGATTTTTTGTTGAATTTTTGTTGATTTTTTGTTGATTTTTTGTTGAATTTTTGTTGCATTTTTGTTGCATTTTTGTTGAATTTTTGTTGAATTTTTGTTGAGTTTTTGTCACTTTTTTGTTGAATTTTTGTTGAATTTTTGTTGAATTTTTGTTGATTTTTTGTTGAATTTTTGTTGAATTTTTGTTGAATTTTTGTTGATTTTTTGTTGAATTTTTGTTGAGTTTTTGTTGAATTTTTGTTGAATTTTTGTCACTTTTTTGTTGAATTTTTGTCACTTTTTTGTTGATTTTTTGTTGAATTTTTGTTGATTTTTTGTTGATTTTTTGTTGAATTTTTGTTGATTTTTTGTTGATTTTTTGTTGAATTTTTTTGAATTTTTGTTGAATTTTTGTTGATTTTTTGTTGAATTTTTGTTGAATTTTTGTTGAATTTTTGTCACTTTTTGTTTATTTTTTGTTTATTTTTTGTAGAATTTTTATTGAATTTTTGTTGAATTTTTGTTGAATTTTTGTTGAATTTTTGTTGAATTTTTGTTGAATTTTTGTTGAGTTTTTGTCACTTTTTTGTTGAATTTTTGTTGAATTTTTGTTGATTTTTTGTTGAATTTTTGTTGATTTTTTGTTGAATTTTTGTTGAATTTTTGTTGATTTTTTGTTGAATTTTTGTTGAGTTTTTGTTGAATTTTTGTTGAATTTTTGTTGAATTTTTGTCACTTTTTTGTTGAATTTTTGTCACTTTTTTGTTGATTTTTTGTTGAATTTTTGTTGATTTTTTGTTGATTTTTTGTTGAATTTTTGTTGATTTTTTGTTGATTTTTTGTTGAATTTTTGTTGCATTTTTGTTGCATTTTTGTTGAATTTTTGTTGAATTTTTGTTGAGTTTTTGTCACTTTTTTGTTGAATTTTTGTTGAATTTTTGTTGAATTTTTGTTGAATTTTTGTTGATTTTTTGTTGAATTTTTGTTGAATTTTTGTTGAATTTTTGTTGATTTTTTGTTGAATTTTTGTTGAGTTTTTGTTGAATTTTTGTTGAATTTTTGTTGCATTTTTGTTGCATTTTTGTTGAATTTTTGTTGGGGCAGAGCTGCTATAAAGTAAAGCCTCCACCAGGGGCAGAGCTGCTATAAAGTAAAGCCTCCACCAGGGGCAGAGCTGCTATAAAGTAAAGCCTCCACCAGGGGCAGAGCTGCTATAAAGTAAAGCCTCCACCAGGGGCAGCACTGCTATAAAGTAAAGCCTCCACCAGGGGCAGAGCTGCTATAAAGTAAAGCCTCCACCAGGGGCAGCGCTGCTATAAAGTAAAGCCTCCACCTTCTATCCCTCACCTGTCCCTCACCTGTACCTTCTGTCCCTCAGGTCCTCGCTGGGCCTCCTGGAACCTGGGCGTGTTCATGTGTATCCGCTGCGCTGGAATCCACCGTAACCTGGGCGTCCACATCTCCAGAGTCAAGTCTGTGAACCTGGACCAGTGGACCCCCGAGCAGATACAGGTACGACCCCCCCAGACCCGAGCAGATACAGGTGAGCCCCCCCCAGACCCGAGCAGATACAGGTGAGCCCCCCCCAGACCCGAGCAGATACAGGTACGACCCCCCCAGACCTGAGTGGATACATATTTTGTAACATTTTTTTCACTTTTTTCATCCAATTTTTGTCACATTTTTGTTATTTTTTCGTCCATTTTTTTGTTCATTTTTTTGTCACATTTTTATCATTTTTTTTAAATTTTTTGTCATAATTTGTAACATTTTTGTCATTTTTTCGTCAATTTTTTTATCACATTTTAGTCATTTTTTTGGGTCTTTTTTTCACTTTTTTCGACCATTTTTCATCATTTTTTTGTCACATTTTTTATCATCGTTGTTTATTTTTTGTCATATTTTGTAACATTTTTGTTCTTTTTTCTTTTTTTTTGTTTTTTTTCCGTCAATTTTTTATCAATTTTTTGTATTTTTTTTGTCACGTTTTGTTACATTTTAGTCATTTTTTTGTAAAATTTTTATCATTTTTTTTTATATTTTTTGTCATATCTTGTAACATTTTTGTCATTTTTTAAGACCCCCCCCCCAGACCCGAGCAGACACAGGTACGACCCCCCCGCAGATCCTGCTCGGCCCTGGCCCCGCCTCCTCCCTGCAGGAGGCGGGGCCAGGGCCGTGTGTGGGAGTGTTTATAAATCAAATGCAGTACAGACATCTCACCTGTGGGGGCGCCAAACTCACAGTTTCAGGCAGAACGTGGACGTACTGATGTATTTGCACTGTCAGACACTCCTGTATATCTAACTCCTCGTGTGGAGCTGAGGCTCTGCACCGATGCTGAATGTCTCTCCTGTCCCCCATGCTGAGGCTCTGCACTGATGCTGAATGTCTCTCCTGTCCCCCATGCTGAGGCTCCATAGTTTCCTCTCTAAACGCTGCTCATCTCCCTCCTGGCCCCTCAGCGTTTGCTCCTGAATCTTAATGACTCTTTTCAGGCACTAATGAATGTTGGACGGAGCTCCTTCTCCCGGGGGGGGCCGGTGGTGGGGGGGCCGGGGGGGGGGCTCATTCATCAGCCTCGCTCCTGAATGCAGATCAGGAGCTTCATCAGGAGGAACTGTCCCACTGTTTCCTTCACAGAGAGTTCTTCAGGGACGGATCCACAGCAGCTCCTTCCTCTCACTGCCACACATGACTCTCAGTTCAATGTTTTTTCATCTTATTTATTTTAATTTTCTTTAAGCAGTTCAGTTCAAATGTTTTATTCTGCATTTCCCCCACACTTAAATACAGTATGTTCTATAAGGAGGCCTCCACCAATGTGTTTAAGCCCTTAACTCCCGCCTGAACCGAGCACCTTTACTCCAGTTTGGCTTTACCCCAATCCAAAAGCTTCTGGGAAAAAGCTGTGAAAATAGCGACAAAACTGAGACGAAAACAATGATGGAAATGAGATAAAAAAGTGACGAAAAATTGATGAAAAATTTACAAAAATTTGTGACAAAAAATTGAGAAAAAGTTAACGAAAAAATGACAAAATTTTGACAAAAATGTGATAAAAAAGACAAAAAATGATTAAAAAATTGACGAAAAAATGAAGACAAAAAAAGACAACAAAAAAAGACAAAAAAATGGCAAAAAATGACAAAGAAAATGACAAAGAAAATGACAAAAAGTTTGATAAAAAATGATGTTCTCTCTGTGTTCTGCAGTCATGATGTTCTCTGTGTTCTACAGTCATGATGTTCTCTGTGTGTTCTACAGTCATGATGTTCTCTGTGTTCTGCAGAGCATGGTGGAGATGGGGAACAGCAGAGCGAGGCTGGTGTACGAGGCTCATCTCCCCGAGAGCTTCAGACGCCCCCAGTCCGACCAGTATCCTTCAGTCCTTCAGTCCTTCAGTCCTTCAGACCCTCAGTCCTTTAGTCCTTTAGTCCTTCAGTCCCTCAGCTTCTCCTTATTCTGAAGTCTTTCCCCGTTTCCTGCATTTGGTAAACACTCGCTCCTTCGCTCCTCTGCTTTACAGTGGAGGAGCTTCTTCTCTGGAGCCGCGCAGTTCGTCCTTTAGCGGAGCTGCTTCTCAGAGACGTGAGGAAATGAAAAGCACTGACTCGTCTGCAGGAAGTCCCTCTGAAAAGAGCTCAGTGGCTGAACTCTGCAGGTTCTTAGCTTTCAAATGAAGACTTGCTTGTGCTCATATGCTGCTTTAAGTCGCTTTAAGTTTCCTCCATCGACAACAACATCTCCACATCCTGATCTTTCCTGGAAACACTCTCTGTGTTTGAGATGTTTCCCTCGCCCGGACCTCGTCCTCGGACTAATCCAGAGTCGTAATGATGGAGCTGGTTCATCAGGACGATCCTCACCGTCCTCAAAGCTCCGTCTAATGAAGGACAATATTTACATCTGCAGAAGAGGAGTCAGATGTTTTCATGATCTGAGTGAGTGTGGAGTCTGATTTAGCGACTGAAGAGCAGATGTTAAAGAGTGAAACGTCCCGAACAAAGGAAGGAACCGGCTCCTCTTTATCAGGATCAGGCCGAGAGGAGGCGGAGTCAGGGAGAGAGGAGGCGGAGTCAGGGAGAGAGGAGGCAGTTGTAGTTGTTTACTTTAGTGACTTTTATTTAAACTGTTGCGACATAAATGAAATAAACTTACTTTTACTTTAGTGAATATTACAGAGGAATGTTTCCTTTCTCGCTCCTGCTGATGTTTTGTATCTGTTTGAAGCTCCTTGACCTCTGACCTCAGAGCCGTGGAAGTTTTCATTCGGGACAAGTACGAGAGGAAACGATTCTTCGACCAGGATGCCCTTCCTCCTGTGAGTACTTCCTGTTCCTCTAAGGCTCCTGTGAGTACTTCCTGTTCCTTTAAGACTCCTGTGAGTACTTCCTGTTCCTTTAAGACTCCTGTGAGTACTTCCTGTTCCTCTAAGACTCCTGTGAGTACTTCCTGTTCCTGTAAGACTCCTGTGAGTACTTCCTGTTCCTTTAAGGCTCCTGTGAGTACTTCCTGTTCCTCTAAGACTCCTGTGAGTACTTCCTGTTCCTTTAAGACTCCTGTGAGTACTTCCTGTTCCTTTAAGGCTCCTGTGAGTACTTCCTGTTCCTCTAAGACTCCTGTGAGTACTTCCTGTTCCTTTAAGGCTCCTGTGAGTACTTCCTGTTCATTTAAGGCTCCTGTGAGTACTTCCTGTTCCTCTAAGACTCCTGTGAGTACTTCCTGTTCCTCTAAGGCTCCTGTGAGTACTTCCTGTTCCTTTAAGGCTCCTGTGAGTACTTCCTGTTCCTCTAAGACTCCTGTGAGTACTTCCTGTTCCTTTAAGGCTCCTGTGAGTACTTCCTGTTCCTTTAAGGCTCCTGTGAGTACTTCCTGTTCCTCTAAGACTCCTGTGAGTACTTCCTGTTCCTTTAAGGCTCCTGTGAGTACTTCCTGTTCCTTTAAGGCTCCTGTGAGTACTTCCTGTTCATTTAAGGCTCCTGTGAGTACTTCCTGTGAGTACTTCCTGTTCCTTTAAGCCTCCTGTGAGTACTTCCTGTGAGTACTTCCTGTTCCTTTAAGCCTCCTGTGAGTACTTCCTGTTCCTCTAAGCCTCCTGTGAGTACTTCCTGTTCCTTTAAGCCTCCTGTGAGTACTTCCTGTTCCTTTAAGCCTCCTGTGAGTACTTCCTGTTCCTCTAAGGCTCCTGTGAGTACTTCCTGTTCCTTTAAGCCTCCTGTGAGTACTTCCTGTTCCTTTAAGGCTCCTGTGAGTACTTCCTGTTCCTCTAAGACTCCTGTGAGTACTTCCTGTTCCTTTAAGACTCCTGTGAGTACTTCCTGTGAGTACTTCCTGTTCCTTTAAGCCTCCTGTGAGTACTTCCTGTTCCTTTAAGGCTCCTGTGAGTACTTCCTGTTCCTTTAAGGCTCCTGTGAGTACTTCCTGTTCCTTTAAGGCTCCTGTGAGTACTTCCTGTGAGTACTTCCTGTTCCTTTAAGGCTCCTGTGAGTACTTCCTGTGAGTACTTCCTGTTCCTTTAAGACTCCTGTGAGTACTTCCTGTTCCTCTAAGCCTCCTGTGAGTACTTCCTGTTCCTTTAAGGCTCCTGTGAGTACTTCCTGTTCCTCTAAGCCTCCTGTGAGTACTTCCTGTTCCTCTAAGGCTCCTGTGAGTACTTCCTGTTCCTCTAAGGCTCCTGTGAGTACTTCCTGTTCCTTTAAGCCTCCTGTGAGTACTTCCTGTTCCTTTAAGCCTCCTGTGAGTACTTCCTGTTCCTTTAAGACTCCTGTGAGTACTTCCTGTTCCTTTAAGCCTCCTGTGAGTACTTCCTGTTCCTCTAAGCCTCCTGTGAGTACTTCCTGTTCCTTTAAGGCTCCTGTGAGTACTTCCTGTTCCTCTAAGGCTCCTGTGAGTACTTCCTGTTCCTCTAAGGCTCCTGTGAGTACTTCCTGTGAGTACTTCCTGTTCCTTTAAGGCTCCTGTGAGTACTTCCTGTTCCTTTAAGCCTCCTGTGAGTACTTCCTGTTCCTTTAAGGCTCCTGTGAGTACTTCCTGTTCCTTTAAGGCTCCTGTGAGTACTTCCTGTTCCTCTAAGACTCCTGTGAGTACTTCCTGTTCCTTTAAGGCTCCTGTGAGTACTTCCTGTTCCTTTAAGGCTCCTGTGAGTACTTCCTGTTCCTTTAAGGCTCCTGTGAGTACTTCCTGTTCCTTTAAGGCTCCTGTGAGTACTTCCTGTGAGTACTTCCTGTGAGTACTTCCTGTTCCTTTAAGGCTCCTGTGAGTACTTCCTGTGAGTACTTCCTGTGAGTACTTCCTGTGAGTACTTCCTGTTCCTTTAAGGCTCCTGTGAGTACTTCCTGTGAGTACTTCCTGTGAGTACTTCCTGTTCCTTTAAGGCTCCTGTGAGTACTTCCTGTGAGTACTTCCTGTTCCTTTAAGGCTCCTGTGAGTACTTCCTGTTCCTTTAAGACTCCTGTGAGTACTTCCTGTTCCTTTAAGGCTCCTGTGAGTACTTCCTGTTCCTTTAAGGCTCCTGTGAGTACTTCCTGTTCCTTTAAGGCTCCTGTGAGTACTTCCTGTTCCTTTAAGGCTCCTGTGAGTACTTCCTGTTCCTTTAAGGCTCCTGTGAGTACTTCCTGTTCCTTTAAGGCTCCTGTGAGTACTTCCTGTGAGTACTTCCTGTTCCTATAAGACTCCTGTGAGTACTTCCTGTTCCTTTAAGGCTCCTGTGAGTACTTCCTGTGAGTACTTCCTGTTCCTTTAAGGCTCCTGTGAGTACTTCCTGTTCCTTTAAGGCTCCTGTGAGTACTTCCTGTTCCTTTAAGGCTCCTGTGAGTACTTCCTGTTCCTTTAAGGCTCCTGTGAGTACTTCCTGTGAGTACTTCCTGTTCCTATAAGACTCCTGTGAGTACTTCCTGTTCCTCTAAGCCTCCTGTGAGTACTTCCTGTTCCTATAAGACTCCTGTGAGTACTTCCTGTTCCTTTAAGACTCCTGTGAGTACTTCCTGTTCCTCTAAGACTCCTGTGAGTACTTCCTGTTCCTCTAAGCCTCCTGTGAGTACTTCCTGTTCCTCTAAGCCTCCTGTGAGTACTTCCTGTTCCTATAAGACTCCTGTGAGTACTTCCTGTTCCTCTAAGACTCCTGTGAGTACTTCCTGTTCCTCTAAGACTCCTGTGAGTACTTCCTGTTCCTTTAAGACTCCTGTGAGTCGTCCCTGAAAACTCTCAGATAAAAACAGTTCTTTCTTTACCTCAGCCTCGGTTTGAAGACGAGACGAGTTTATGCCAAAGATGCTAAAAGAATAAACTCTTTAGAATCTCAGGAAAGTCTGGAGCGAAGGTTTAATGTTGAACAGTTTAAGCTTCTTTGGCCTCGTCACTAAAGGTTCTCAAACAGGGGGTCATTTTTCTTTCTTTTTTCTTTATTGTAAACAGACCGAGGCCGAAGTAAAGCACTGGAAACACGACCATCATGAGATAAATGAGTTAAAATGGCTTGAGTTAAAGTTCTTCTATGTTGAATTTGAGTCGGTTTGAACCGAAGCGCCGATGGAACAAGAATAAAACCCACCTGGAATCAGACAAATCATTGTTTTTCACTTGAAATGACACAAACATGATCTGAATTAAGAGAAAAACTATTACTATAGAGGTTTTATCTCGTCTGAGACCAGAACAAATCTACTCAAACCTTAGATTTAATCTGTTAATTCAAGTAGATTTATGTCATTTCTTCCTGAAAACGATGATTCTTTTTCCACTTCTTTCAGATGCCAGGTGAGGGTGAGGGTTAATGATAATGTTATGACCTAATCGGGTGTGTAGCGTTAGTGGTCGGATAAAGACACTGAGAGGGATTTTTCTCGCCGTTCATTTATTTATCGCCGTCTGAAATCACAGAAGAGATGCTATGACCACGCCATTCTTCGTGAGGCAAAAACTAATAAGGACCCGCAAGGCCCCCCCGAGCTGCCCTCCCCCCGTGCATGTGCGTTCCCAAAGTATCTCCTGATCAAAATTACATTCCACTTCTTGTAAATAAAATATGAATTTAGTGTTAATTATAAAAATAAATAAATGGGTGGTGTTTTATAATCATGGGCATCTATTACCAATCTATTACCATTTGTCCCACACTCTCCCCTTCAAAATGAATGGCGTCCTGACATTACACAGTCCATAAATGAGTCTTCAACTTCAGAGCCACGGCCACAAGAGTGGGAGTCAGTTCATATTAAGGAGGCACCAAATGTTCTTTAACAGTCCTTCACATGGAGTATATCTCCCTCTTCCGGATGTTCACCGGAAGACACCACTGGCCAGCTGATATCTAAGGAAATGCTCTGTTTCACAGGCAAAGTACCTCCACTGAAAGAAGATTCTTGTACTCTAGGCTACGACTCTTTCCACAAGCTAATAAGGCTATTACCTACATAAGAGATGTGCTGGTGTTCTAAACTCAGGCTGTGTTGTGTCTTAAATTATCAGAATTGCCAATGTGTGATCTATGTGCATGCAGCTTAACAATATGCTGAACTCAAAGTAGAACAAGTGAACAAATAATCGAACACAATTGTGCCCTTACACCCTTTAACGTGTAACAGAAGGCTGACCTAAAGTGTTGTAAGTAAATGTCGATGGCGGTTTTCTACGCCTGAAAGGATATTTTCGTAAGCTGGCTGGCTGGAGCCCAGCATCCTCGTCTGCTTCATCAGATGATGCTGCAGGGCTCTGGTCTGCGGTGGAACTGTCCTGGGCGTCGTCCTGTAGTGGCTCCTCTGGCTCGGACCTCACGCTGTCATCACCACCAGGCGGACCATCTGGAGCAGCCTCGGAGTCACATCGGTGGAGTTCCTCGTTGATGCTGGTGTCGTGTTGTCTAGGGGTTGGTTGTGGACGGAACTCCTCTGCCCTTGCTCTCAACTGACTCCTAGTCGGCCTTTAGATGATTGCTTGCCACTCAGCTTCATTTTCAGAATCCTCAGAGCTGTTATTGTCAGACTTATTACACTTGTCTTGCTTTCGCCTTGTATTCTTCTTCGCAGGCTGTGGGCGTACAGGTGAAACATCTTTATCAATGGGCAGATAGTCACAGGGCAGCAACAAGTTCCTGTGAAGGACACGTGTCTTCCCAAGACCTCTCTCAGGCTTGATCACATATACGGGAGTGTCAGGTTTCTTTTCAACAACCACATGAACTTTTTCCTCCCAGTAAGACCTGAGTTTGCCGGGGCCACCTCGCTCGGAAAAGTTGCGCACAAGCACCCTGCTTCCTGGTTGAAGCTCTGCCCCATAAGCTTTTCTGTCATAGTATGTTTTCGACCTAGCCTGTCCTTTACAGTCACTTTTTGAAGCAATTCTGTATGCCTCGAGCATGCGCTTGCGCCACTTGTCAGCATACTCACTGTGGGATGTGCTTTCTTCATCGTTGCCACCAGGGGTCAGGCCAAACATTATGTCAATCGGTAGCCTGGGACTCCTACCAAAAAGCAGAAAATGGGGAGAAAACCCTGTTGCCTCATTTCGCGTACAATTGTACGCATGCACCACTTTGTCCAGTGAGCTTTTCCAGTCAGATTTAGCTGTCTCTGGCAGGCTTCTTAGCATGGAGAGCAATATGCGATTAAACCTTTCTACCTGGCCGTTCCCAGAGGGATGATAGGGAGTCGTATGGGAGCCCTGAATGCCGCAATATTCCTGGAGCTTGTGAAACAACTTATTTTCAAACTCCCTGCCTTGATCGTGGTGTAGCTTATTCGGGAACCCAAACTTAAGCACATAGTCTCCAAACAGTTTACTTGCTGCAGTTTTTGCTGACTTGTTGGTGCATGCATAGGCCTGGGCAAATCTTGTAAAATGGTCCATGACCACGAGTATGTATTCATAGCCCCCTTTACTTGGCTCTAAGTGCAGAAAGTCAATTGAGACTAGCTCAAACGGGTAAGTGGTCACTATGTTGGTTAACGGTGCTCTAGTTGGTTTGTTGGGGCGCTTACGTTTGAGGCAGCTACATACCTTAGTCACATAGTGGTCAACGTCGCGCTGCATGTGAGGCCAGAAGAATCTTTCACGGATTAGAGTCAGTGTCCGTTCCGGCCCGAGATGACCCATTTCTTCGTGGAGCTCTTTGTAGACGAGTGGGTGGAATACTTTAGGTAGGAGCAGTTGAGAGCTAGTAGCAGTCTTCCTGTAGATGAGTCCATTACTGTCAAGATGCAGTCTTTTCTTTTCCTTCTTCAGTGTTGTTAACTCATCATGGTGTCCCCTGCCCTTACTTTGAGGCCACTGTTTTGTTACCATGTAGTGTCTGACTTTTGCAAAGACTGGATCTTCTTCTTGAGCCTTTTTCAGATCCTGCTCTGATATGGTGGCTATAGGGGAGGTCACACAGTCACTTTGGGAATAAGCTGTAGCGATAGTGACAGGGCACATCCATGGCTCAGGCTTTTGGGCTTTAGTATGTACAGCTTGAGTTATGGTGGCTATCACCTCTGGCTCTACCTCCTTGGAGCATGTGAGCATATACTGGTCCATATCAAGAGGCATTCGCGACAGCCCGTCAGCATCCCCGTTACATCTCCCTGGCCGATACTTAATCGTGAACTCAAAATCAGCAAGTTCAGCCACCCACCTGTGCATTGTGGCATTGAGTTTAGCAGACGACAGGACATAGGTTAGAGGATTATTGTCGGTGTAAACGACAAATGATGGTGCATAATAGAGGTACTCCCTAAACCTTTCGCAAATTGCCCATTTTATCGCTAAAAATTCTAATTTGCCGGAATGCAAATGGTAATTCTTTTCCGGTGGAGTCAACGTCCTAGAGCCGTACCCAATAACTACTAGTTTGCCTTGCTGTCTCTGATAGAGTACTGCCCCAAGACCCTCTTGAGATGCATCGCAGTGCAGCACAAAAGGCCTGTCAAAATCAGGGTAACCTAATATGGGTGGGTGCAGTAGGTGGTCTATGAGTTCACAAAGCACAGTCTGATGTTTCTCTGTCCAGTTGATAGGCTGCCTTGAGGACAACTGGTTGGTTTTGTTTTGTTTCTTGACCCTTTTAGTTTCAACTTTTCGTGGGGGAGCCCTGGGTGTGCCTTCGGCTGACAGCAAACTGTAGAGTGGCTTGGCGATACGTGAGAAATTCTGAATGTAAGGCCGATAGTAAGATATAAACCCTAACATATTTCTCAGTTCACCCATATTTGTTGGCTTTCGGTCTTTCAGAGCTTGTACAGGCGCTAACTCACTCGCATCCATGGTGTATCCGTCTTTGGACACAATCTTTCCCAAGAATTTGACTTTGTTCTTAAAAACCTCTCATTTTTTTGGAGTTAGTTTGACGCCATGCTGCTGATAACGACGCAGCACTGCTCTCAAGTCCTGCAGATGATCATCAAGTGTCTTGCTGTGGACAAGATTATCATCCAAGTATGGCTGGCATGTTTCATCTCTCAAACCAGCTAGGCACTCCTCCATGCTGCGCTGGAACTCTGCAGGGGCTGAGGAGAGACCGAAGGGAATCCTTTCCCACTCATAAAGGCCCCAAGGTGTTATGAAGGCAGTGAGCGACCTGCTTTCTTCCTCCAAGAACCCTTGGTGGTAGGCCTTCCCCTGGTCTAGAACGGAAAACCATGCACTGCCACACAAGCTGTTAAGGATGTCTTGCACACGGGGAATGGGGTGTCTATCTGGTATGGACTTTAGGTTTAGTTGTCTATAATCCACACACAGACGGAGTGTCCCATCCTTCTTGCGGACACATACAAGTGGTGAGGAATAGGGAGAGCGAGACTTTTGTATCCATCCCCTATTCAGAAGATCCTCCAAATATTCCTTCACCTCCTTGTGGAGTGGTTTGGGTACTGAGGTGTATGTACGGGTGACAGGGGTAGTGTCTTTAAGCCTAATTTTTAGTTTCAATGATGGGATGCATCCAACATCTTGATCTCCTTCAGAAAAGGCATCACACTCCTCTCTCAGCAGTGCCCGTACCTTGTTCTGCTGCTCCTGTGTCAGATGGTCAAGAGGTACAGGTGGATCCCACAGTTCTCCTTTTTGTTGTTGGTGACTTTGTGCCTTGTCATGTTTATCTTCGGCACTAGGTGAGTAAGCGTCATTTCCCTGTTCTGTCTGCAAAGGTTGTGCACTTGCTGGGTAGACAGCTTTAACCTGTTGGAGCTGGCCTAGTACAGTACGTGCTGTCAAAGTAATACTGCGACTACTTTCATTAGTAACTGGCACGGACACTTTTGACCAGCTGCCCTGATGTAGACTTATCACTGCCTCTGTTAAAGTCAGTCCATCTGGCCACTTTGAGCTATCTACAGGTTCAAACAAGGTGTTTTGTCCTTCTGCACAGTATCTGCGAACACTACACTTCACCAGTTGAGTGTGACCTGGAGGGATAGTTACTCTTGGTTGCCCTACTCTCACTACGCCCTCCCTCATGTCTTCATCACCCTTCTTTACCAACTGAATGAAAATCTCAGTCTTTGAGCAGTCAAGTGAAAATGCTTCTTGCACTGATGCTGAAGTAAACTCTGGATAGTGCTCCATCCCATTTTTGATTAGCTGCTCAATAACATTATAGCCGATGATTGGTGGGTCAGCAACACCTGGCTCACTTGAGATTAACACTGGGGCAAGCAGTTCTTGTGAGCCCTGGTCAGAGGTATTTAGCTTGAACTTTAACTCTACCCAACCTGAGAAGGGAATGACTGTTTGATTTGCTGCCTTACCAATGAGGGCTTCATCTTCATCCAGAAGCTCTTCGAGGCTGCGTGTTTCAATTTGTGGGAGGTAAGTACTACGCCAGCTTTCATTTAGGATGGTTACCTGCGAACCCGTGTCCCATAAAGCTTTTGTTGGTACTCCCTCAAAACAACAGTCCACTAGACACTTCTTTCCGATGAGAGCATTCAGATTTGCCCGGCGACGTGATGCCACTGGATTGGTGTAGGTGGCACTTACACCCTGATGTGCACTGTTACTGTTTTGTAACTGAGCTTCAAGCATCCTTATTCTCTCCAACAGCAGCTCTTGCACCTTACTGTCTGACTCAGAGGATTTTCCAGATGTTGGCGCCACCTTGTGGGGTTTGACATGTACTGTCTCTGGCTGGTTACCTGCCCCTCGCAATCCTCTGCACCCCCTTGAAAAGTGTCCTGATGATCCACACTTGAAGCAGTGTTCACATTGATCCCTCTGTCCACTCTTTTCACATGTTGTGCATGCTCTGCGTTGGGTGCGTTTCGGGCCAGGAGTAGTGCGTTGCTGGTGGTCCTGCAGACTTTTCTTGATGTCCGCCATTTCCTCTCGGAGTAGAGTAACTGTCTCATACAACTCAGTGTCTCTTGAGCTGGGAGGTGCTGAGTTTTTACGCGTCTTTAGTCTAACAGTGTCGGTTTGGTCCTGCACCCCTACTCTCGTTTCAGAAGTTGAGTTATCCTGAGTCAAACCTGCTGTCTGTAGCTCGTTAATTTTTGGAGCTTTACTTGCAGCATTTTTGCGCTGTTTCGACTGGCGTTCTGACTCTACACTCGCAGCTTCATTGAGCTTATCAATGAGAGTCTCATCTTTTACTGTAGTATCATCCAAATAAGGTTTAAGCTGGAACTTGATGTGATCACTCAGAAGTCCTGTGCTGACAGACCTCAAAAACTTCTTTTGTATCATATCTGGACTGTACTGATCGTCTGAGCCTGTTTCTTTAGCAGCGAGGAGAAGTCTCTCTTTTAGCTCTATGGCTCTGAATAGGAAGTTTTGTGGAGATTCATGGCTGTCTTGAGTGACATTCACTAACTTGTGATATAAGTCCATAGAACTGTCTTCTTTAAAGTGCCCCTTTAACATAGTCTTTAACTGGGATAAAGTGAGGTCACTTTTGACTTCAAGCATGTCACGTAGACTTAAGCCTGGGCTGATGGCTTTTACTACAGCTTCTACCACCTCATCTTCACTATGGCCTTTCATCAATCCTCTCTCCACTTGGTGCATTAAATTTGTGAATGAGAGCTTATCTTTTTGTCCTCTTTCCCCAATCTGTCCACTTATCTTAAATTCTCTTCTTATTGTTACTTCTTGTAACCTGTTTGTGGGCAGACTGGTGCTTGTGTGAACTGAAGGCACATTTTGTTGTGAAGCTATGTTTACTCTGTCGCTCCGCCTTTGTGTTTCACTTACAGGTGCTTTCTCATGCTCTGTTTCTGCAGTCTTTGTGTCCTCTGGATTAATAGTGAGAACTAGCAAAGAGATCAAATATTGTTTTGCCACGTCATCTTCTTCATTTTCAATTGCGTTATCTGATGACTCCATAATCTTTTGAATAACTGCCCGCCTGGTCGCTGCCTTTCCATACTCAACTTTGGCCTGCACGCACACCTCCTTGAGCTCATCCAGCTTCAGAGCCCAAAGCTGCTCCGCTAGCTGCTCTGCGTACTCTTCGAGGCTCATCTTGCTCGTACTGTGTGCAGCGGTGCTGCGCCTCCGTCGTGAATGCGCGTGACCGTCAGCGGTGGATTTTTCGTTGACTTCCCCGCGATCGCCGGAGAAAAACACTCTCAGAGGGCTAAATCCATCCCGGACGAGCCCCCAAATGTAGCGTTAGTGGTCGGATAAAGACACTGAGAGGGATTTTTCTCGCCGTTCATTTATTTATCGCCGTCTGAAATCACAGAAGAGATGCTATGACCACGCCATTCTTCGTGAGGCAAAAACTAATAAGGACCCGCAAGGCCCCCCCGAGCTGCCCTCCCCCCGTGCGTGTGCGTTCCCAAAGTATCTCCTGATCAAAATTACATTCCACTTCTTGTAAATAAAATATGAATTTAGTGTTAATTATAAAAATAAATAAATGGGTGGTGTTTTATAATCATGGGCATCTATTACCAATCTATTACCATTTGTCCCACAGGTGCATTGACAGTATTTCTGCCTTACCTTACACTGGACTCCAATGATCTTAGAGATTTTACGAATCCACTCAGACTGTTTTGTCTGGGAGGCCTGTGGGCTGATGGAGGAAGGTCTGAGGTGTCTTCAGACCTGCTGTTTGGTCCACCTTAAACAGACCAGGGTGTGAACGCTGGTCCAGATGTTTCATGCAGGTGTGAAAACAACAAACTGAGACTTTCCTGCTCTGAACAGTTTATGTAAAGTTCACTTCACAAGAGCAACATTCTTTAGTTGAAGAGTTTGGAGCAAAGTTCTGAAACCACGTGAGAAGCCTCTGACCCTGGTGCCCCTGGTGCCCCTGGTGCCCCTGGTGCCCCTGGTGCCCCTGGTGCCCCTGGTGCCCCTGGTGCCCCTGGTGCCCCTGGTGCCCCTGGTGCCCCTGGTGCCCCTGGTGCCCCTGGTGCTGAGAAGCTCCAGGTGATGCAGCAAACACAGACTCCAAAACTCCCCAAGACGTCCAGCTCATGTTTAAACCTCGTCCACACAGAAGCTCCTCGTCACAGAGAGTCTTCCAGATACAAGACAAAAGACGATCAGAATCAGAGCTGACAGACGACGAGCCCCCCCAACCCCCCCCCCCCCCCCCCCCCCCCCCCCCAAACCCCCCCCATTGTACCACAAAGAGAGTGACTCATGCTCCTGTCTACGCCTGTCGGTCCTTCAGAGGCTCTGACTCTGACTCCCCAAAGCAACAGCCTCTTCATCGGCCGAGATCGTCTGAAAAGCGCTTTGGAAAGTCTGGACTTCAGGGTCTTCCCGGGTTAAAGGGGTTAAAGGGGTTAAAGGGGTTAAAGGGGTTAAAGGGGTTAAAGGGGTTAAAGGGGTTAAAGGTTAAAGGGGTTAAAGGGGTTAAAGGGGTTAAAGGGGTTAAAGGTTAAAGGTTAAAGGGGTTAAAGGGGTTAACCCCTTTAACCCCTTTAACCCCCCCCCACACACACCCCTTTAACCCCTTTAACCCCTTTAAGGGGTTTAAGGGGTTAAAGGTCAGGGAGAGAGGAGGCGGTCCTAAAGGGGTTAAAGGTTAAAGGGGTTAAAGGTCACTCCAGTGGAAGTTCCGTCTCTGCAGTGATTCAGATTAAGTCTTTCTCCGACTGTTCCTGGACATTATTGAACGTGGAACCATCTCATAAATCTTTGATGGCTCCTCCCCCCCCGGGCGCCGCTCTGTGATTCGCCGCCCACGCTCCCGCTCAGCTTTTACACGCAGATGCATTATTCAGACCAGATAAGAGAGGAGGCACTGATATGAGAGCACTGAGCCTCACAGCAGGAGGACCTTCAGCAGGAGAGGGGGTTCAGGAGATAATGGAGGCTCTTCACGTCCCTCAGATCTCCAGACATCACTAAACTGGACACAAATCCAAACAAATCACATCTGAGTGAAATCAAAGTATTTCATTCTCATTTGGTGAAAGACACAGTCCTGCACGAGTGAGAAATAAAACTGTGAGAATCGTTTTCCTTCAGCCTTTAACCCCTTAACTCCCGCCTGAACCGAGCACGTTTCCTCCAGTTTGGCTTTACCCCAATCCAAAAGCTTCTGGGAAAAAGCTGAGAAAATAGCGACAAAACTGAGACGAAAACAATGATGGAAATGTGACAAAAGAAATGACAAAAATCGGACAAAAAAATGAAAAAAATGTGACAAAAATGTGACAAAATGTGACTTTTTTTTTTTTTTACAAAAATGTGATTAAAATTTGACCAAAAAATGACCCAAAAAAAGAAAGAAAAAAGACAAAAATGTCACAAAAATGACAAAAAAATGACAAAAAAACTACAAAATTTCGATAAAAAATCAACGAAAAATGTAAAAAAAATTAACAAAAAATGACAAACATTTGATAAAAAAAAATGACCAAAAAATTACAAAAATGAGTTGAACGCCCAACAAAAATATGATGATATAAATGTGATGCCGTGAGGAAAAAGATCCTCTGGGTTCAGGCGGGAGTGAAGAGGTTAAAAGTATTTTATTCTCATTTGGTGAAAGACACAGTCCTGCACGAGTGAGAAATAAAACTCTGTGAGAATCATTTTCCTTCAGCCTTTAAGCCACAAACACACACACGTGTTTGTGCTTCTATCTCAGTGAGGACATTCACAGACCTTAACCCGAACCTTCACTCTTAACCCTGACCCTAAAACCACATGTGACCCTCAGACAGTCCCTCAAATAAGTGAGGACCTCCCAAAATGTCCTCAGTCTGTTAAAAACTCAAACTGGTCCTCACAATGTTGTACGTACAAGAAGACACACACACACACACACACACACACACACACAATCTGAGGACTTTCATGTTTCTCCTCCTTCAAACTGAGTCCGAGCGGCTGCTGAGCTCGTCCTGGTTCAGTCAGACGTTAGGAGAAGAGCACCTACGCTCACCCGACCGGGTGCTCCTCATGGGGAGATTCACGGCTCTTTCCAGGAGCCGAGTCTGTGGGAATCAGATCCACTGAAGAGGCTGTGAGTGTCTCCTCCAGAAAACCTTCACTGAGGGTTCGAGGTCCTTCAACAAAGATCCGGCTCTTTTCACAATCAGAGATCGAACCGTCCAAAAGAGCCGCTGAAAAGAGCCGTTCAAAAGAGCCGCTCACCTTAAAGAGCCGCTGAAAAGAGCCGCTCGCTCGGGGACGTCACTGCTCTGTCTCACGTTCTGTTTGTTGTTTTCCAGCAGAAAGTCTCAGCGACGCCTCAGGACAAGAACAAACCGGAGGTAAGGAGACTCTGAGGAGGAGGAGACTCTGAGGAGGAGACTCTGAGGAGGAGACTCTGAGGAGGAGGAGACTCTGAGGAGGAAGAGACTCTGAGGAGGAGGAGACTCTGAGGAGGAGACTCTGAGGAGGAGGAGACTCTGAGGAGGAGACTCTGAGGAGGAGACTCTGAGGAGGAGACTCTGAGGAGGAGACTCTGAGGAGGAGACTCTGAGGAGGAGACTCTGAGGAGGAGACTCTGAGGAGGAGGAGACTCTGAGGAGGAGGAGACTCTGAGGAGGAGGAGACTCTGAGGAGGAGACTCTGAGGAGACTCTGAGGAGGAGGAGACTCTGAGGAGGAGGAGACTCTGAGGAGGAGGAGACTCTGAGGAGGAGGAGACTCTGAGGAGGAGGAGACTCTGAGGAGGAGGAGACTCTGAGGAGGAGACTCTGAGGAGGAGACTCTGAGGAGGAGACTCTGAGGAGGAGACTCTGAGGAGGAGACTCTGAGGAGGAGGAGACTCTGAGGAGGAGGAGACTCTGAGGAGGAGGAGACTCTGAGGAGGAGGAGACTCTGAGGAGGAGGAGACTCTGAGGAGGAGGAGACTCTGAGGAGGAGACTCTGAGGAGGAGACTCTGAGGAGGAGGAGACTCTGAGGAGGAGGAGACTCTGAGGAGGAGGAGACTCTGAGGAGGAGGAGACTCTGAGGAGGAGGAGACTCTGAGGAGGAGACTCTGAGGAGGAGACTCTGAGGAGGAGGAGACTCTGAGGAGGAGGAGACTCTGAGGAGGAGGAGACTCTGAGGAGGAGGAGACTCTGAGGAGGAGGAGACTCTGAGGAGGAGACTCTGAGGAGGAGGAGACTCTGAGGAGGAGACTCTGAGGAGGAGACTCTGAGGAGGAGGAGACTCTGAGGAGGAGACTCTGAGGAGGAGGAGACTCTGAGGAGGAGGAGACTCTGAGGAGGAGACTCTGAGGAGGAGGAGACTCTGAGGAGACTCTGAGGAGGAGACTCTGAGGAGGAGAGTCTGAGGAGGAGAGTCTGAGGAGGAGACTCTGAGGAGGAGGAGACTCTGAGGAGGAGACTCTGAGGAGGAGGAGACTCTGAGGAGGAGGAGACTCTGAGGAGAGTCTGAGGAGGAGACTCTGAGGAGGAGGAGACTCTGAGGAGGAGACTCTGAGGAGGAGGAGACTCTGAGGAGGAGACTCTGAGGAGGAGACTCTGAGGAGGAGACTCTGAGGAGGAGAGTCTGAGGAGGAGGAGACTCTGAGGAGGAGACTCTGAGGAGGAGGAGACTCTGAGGAGGAGGAGAGTCTGAGGAGGAGGAGACTCTGAGGAGGAGGAGACTCTGAGGAGACTCTGAGGAGGAGGAGACTCTGAGGAGGAGACTCTGAGGAGGAGACTCTGAGGAGGAGACTCTGAGGAGGAGGAGACTCTGAGGAGGAGGAGAGTCTGAGGAGGAGGAGACTCTGAGGAGGAGGAGACTCTGAGGAGGAGGAGACTCTGAGGAGGAGACTCTGAGGAGGAGGAGACTCTGAGGAGGAGACTCTGAGGAGGAGGAGACTCTGAGGAGGAGGAGACTCTGAGGAGGAGACTCTGAGGAGGAGGAGACTCTGAGGAGGAGGAGACTCTGAGGAGGAGGAGACTCTGAGGAGGAGGAGACTCTGAGGAGGAGGAGACTCTGAGGAGGAGACTCTGAGGAGGAGGAGACTCTGAGGAGGAGACTCTGAGGAGGAGGAGACTCTGAGGAGGAGGAGACTCTGAGGAGGAGACTCTGAGGAGGAGGAGACTCTGAGGAGGAGACTCTGAGGAGGAGACTCTGAGGAGGAGGAGACTCTGAGGAGGAGACTCTGAGGAGACTCTGAGGAGGAGACTCTGAGGAGGAGACTCTGAGGAGGAGACTCTGAGGAGGAGGAGACTCTGAGGAGGAGACTCTGAGGAGGAGACTCTGAGGAGGAGGAGACTCTGAGGAGGAGGAGACTCTGAGGAGGAGGAGACTCTGAGGAGGAGGAGAGTCTGAGGAGGAGGAGACTCTGAGGAGGAGGAGACTCTGAGGAGGAGGAGACTCTGAGGAGGAGACTCTGAGGAGGAGGAGACTCTGAGGAGGAGGAGAGTCTGAGGAGGAGACTCTGAGGAGGAGGAGACTCTGAGGAGGAGGAGACTCTGAGGAGGAGACTCTGAGGAGGAGACTCTGAGGAGGAGACTCTGAGGAGGAGACTCTGAGGAGGAGACTCTGAGGAGGAGGAGACTCTGAGGAGACTCTGAGGAGGAGGAGACTCTGAGGAGGAGGAGACTCTGAGGAGGAGGAGACTCTGAGGAGGAGGAGACTCTGAGGAGGAGGAGACTCTGAGGAGGAGACTCTGAGGAGGAGACTCTGAGGAGGAGGAGACTCTGAGGAGGAGGAGACTCTGAGGAGGAGACTCTGAGGAGGAGACTCTGAGGAGGAGGAGACTCTGAGGAGGAGGAGACTCTGAGGAGGAGACTCTGAGGAGGAGGAGACTCTGAGGAGGAGACTCTGAGGAGGAGACTCTGAGGAGGAGACTCTGAGGAGGAGGAGACTCTGAGGAGGAGGAGACTCTGAGGAGGAGACTCTGAGGAGGAGACTCTGAGGAGGAGACTCTGAGGAGGAGGAGACTCTGAGGAGGAGACTCTGAGGAGGAGACTCTGAGGAGGAGGAGACTCTGAGGAGGAGACTCTGAGGAGGAGGAGACTCTGAGGAGGAGGAGACTCTGAGGAGGAGGAGACTCTGAGGAGGAGACTCTGAGGAGGAGACTCTGAGGAGGAGGAGACTCTGAGGAGGAGGAGACTCTGAGGAGGAGGAGACTCTGAGGAGGAGGAGACTCTGAGGAGGAGGAGACTCTGAGGAGGAGACTCTGAGGAGGAGGAGACTCTGAGGAGACTCTGAGGAGGAGACTCTGAGGAGGAGACTCTGAGGAGGAGACTCTGAGGAGGAGGAGACTCTGAGGAGGAGGAGACTCTGAGGAGGAGACTCTGAGGAGGAGACTCTGAGGAGGAGGAGACTCTGAGGAGGAGGAGACTCTGAGGAGGAGACTCTGAGGAGGAGGAGACTCTGAGGAGGAGACTCTGAGGAGGAGACTCTGAGGAGGAGACTCTGAGGAGGAGGAGACTCTGAGGAGGAGGAGACTCTGAGGAGGAGACTCTGAGGAGGAGACTCTGAGGAGGAGACTCTGAGGAGGAGGAGACTCTGAGGAGGAGACTCTGAGGAGGAGACTCTGAGGAGGAGACACCTCTTTGAAACTGTGTTGTTTCCACAGAAAGACAAGAAGAAAGAGGAGAAGAAGAAGGAGAAGGAGGAGAAGAACCACGCGAAGGTACCTCAGGCTCCGTCTGATACATCAGTGTTTACAGAAATGTGAAAAAATGAAAAAAAAAAAAGACTAAAAAATGACAAAAAATTGACACAAAAAATGGACACAAAAAATGACAAAAATTAAAAAAAATTACAAAAAAATTACAAAAAAATTACAAAAAATTTAGAAAAAAAATAAAATAAAAAAAAGACAAATCTTAAATCCATTAAACTTGTGAGTTTTGGGATTTGTTTGCAGGATGTTAGAATCACCTCAGAGCTGCTGTTTGGATGAAAACTGCCTCCCACCCTCAGAGAAGTTTTTCAGAAGGTTCTCAACAGGGCTGAGGTCAGGGGAGGAGGGGGTCCACATCATGAGCTTCTCTCCTTTTCTGTCCTCATGTATTTCTGAGCCACTGCAGCCGTTTCTGCTTCAGCTTCAGTGAACAGTTTAGGGGAGGCCGGAGAGAAGGTTTATGCACAACTGCAGCCTCTGGAGGGTCGGCTTTGTAGCTGCTGTTCTCTTAATCTGATGTGTTTGTCTGGCAGAAACCGTCCTCATTGTGCCAAGAGGGAAATCAGAAAACAGAGGAGCAGAGGTTGAAGGAGGAGAGAATGAGTCAGATAAAGAGAGAGGGAGAGGGGGAGAGGAGGAGAGAGGGAGGGGGGGGAGGGGATTAGTCATGGGGTAGATGCTCTCGGACTGTCCTTCAGGCTCAGGCGGAGACGATGGTTCGTGTGAGGAACAGGGTTTATTTCACATGGAGCTGCAGATGTTTCCTCTGGACCCGTGAGCACCAAGAACATCTCAGAACAATCCCACAGTAACCAGTGACCAAGCACGACTAAAGGATGAAGAAAACATTGGGGGAAATGAAAAAAAAATTGGGAATAAATGGAAAAATACAAAAAAAAGAGGGAAAAATATGAGGAAAATGAAAAAATTGGAAAAAAAATTATGAAAAATGTGTGTGTTTTTGTATAAACTCCTCCCACCCGCCTAAACCCAATGCTCTCCGTCCTCTTCGCCCATAGGGCCAGTGTGACGCCTCATTTGAAAGCTAAGACCCACGTTCTTCCGTCGCTTTTTGTCACATATTTCAGCATCAGCGTCGACTAAAGCGTCGTTCAGGGAGTTTTCGCTTCAGTTTTTAGTTTTTGCCTCAGGTTTGAGTCTCCTGTCCTGTGATTGGCTCTGGCCGGCTCGCTCCTCATGAATATTCATGAGCCGCATTAGCATCTGCCAGTGTTTGTTTCACATTCATTATTTATGGAAACAGAGGAGAGGAGTTCTGTTTGGAGACGTTTGGTTTGGAGAGAAGGACGTGTGAAAACCGTCATTACAGGGAGAACGTTTACGCAGGAATAAAACAGGGAGGAGCTTCTGCTTCACTCAGACGAAGAGCAGAAAATATAAATGTCCGAATGTGAAGGGTCCAGTTTAGCTTAGGGTAAATAAACGTCCTCAGGCCCAGTGATTGTTGATGATATTCATGTATAAATATGGCGTATAATTCCAAAACTGAAGAGTAGGATTGTTAAAGTTGAGCTCTGTAACTCTCGGCCAATGGAGCGGCAGATACAGCATCATGTGACCCGTGTTTGTGTGAGCTGAGGCGTTTAAACCTTTATCTTAGGAGGAAAAACGGGTCAACAGTGAAAGTTCTTTCTTAAAGGGATGCAAGTTTGCTATTCTAAACTCACTGCTGCCCCCTCAGGTCTTACGTGTAACTGCAGCTTCTATATTAAGCTCGTGCATGACGGCGCTTCAGACCCAAAGTAACAGGTCTGAGCTCAGTCTACACATTTTTATTCATCTATTGACCTTTATTTAACCAGGAAAGTCCCACTGAGATGAAGAATCTCTTTTCAGGGGAGTCCTGGCCTCAGAGGGGAATCTATTGTGCATGTTTTTAGTGGTAGGGGAAACCGGAGAACCCGGAGGAAACCTGCGCAGGCACGGGGAGAACCTGCTCCACACAGAAAGGCCCCGTCCAGGTGGGAATCTTTTTGCGTGACTGAGGGCACGCACAGAGCAGACAGGTACACATCAACTCGTCTCATTACACTGTGGTGAGTGTGGAGCTGCAGATGCTGAGATGTTTCCCTCAGTGTTTGTCACACGTGGCCCTGAAACCTGAGTGTGACGGCAGAACGTTCTACAGAAGCTTCACTGGAGGATCCTCTCGTTTCTGTCGTTACTTTGAGGATTCTCCTTCGTTACAAACGTCTGAGCGAGTGACAGCTCTGAACAGGACGATCCTGAACGTCTCCTCGTCCCTGGATCCTGTTTCAGACTCTGATCATTAAGACGGTTCTTCAGGTCCATGAGCGACGCCTCTGAGAGAGGAGGAACTCAGAGGAACACCTGAAGTGCTCTCTCCAATCAGGAGATACAAGGGGGAGAGAGAGGGAGGGGGAGGGAGGGGGGAGGAGAGTGAGGAGGGAGGAGGAGCCTCTTTCAGGAACATCTGCTCACGTGTCTCCTAAACTGCTCCTCTCTCTGAGCTGATGAACCTCTGGTCTGATGTTTCAGAGCGAGTCTCGGGGCCCGAAGAAAAGCCCGGATCCAAACGTGGACCTGCTGGGACTCGGTAAGAACCTGATCTGCTCCAACACGAGGAAACATGAGGAAACATGAGGAAACATGAAGGTTCTGAGGGAGGTTTATCAGCAGAGGGAGGGGGCGGGACATAAACACTGAGGTTTATCAGGCGCAGAGGGAGGGGGCGGGGCTTAAACACACTGAGGTTTATCAGCAGAGGGAGGGGGCGGGGCTTGAGCACTCTGAGGTTTATCAGCAGAGGGAGGGGGCGGGGCATAGACTCTGAGGTTTATCAGCAGAGGGAGGGGGCGGGGCTTAAACACACTGAGGTTTATCAGCAGAGGGAGGGGGCGGGGCTTATGCACTCTGAGGTTTATCAGCAGAGGGAGGGGGCGGGGCATAGACACTGAGGTTTATCAGCAGAGGGAGGGGGCGGGGCATAAACACTCTGAGCTTTATCAGGCGCAGACATCGCTCTGAAGCCGCGGCGGATATTAGATCAGGAGCGAGGACAGAGGCGTGAGCGCTCGCCGTGAAATGAGAAGAAGAGGAAACAAACAAACCCTGAGAAGCACGTTTTACACCCTGGTCTCAGCAGCTCCTGGACGTCTCACCTTTAGATCACGTCTCACTTCAGCTCATTCATGATTCTGTCTCTGAATCAAACCAAAGCTTTAACTCTATTTATTATTTATATTTATGTATTTATGGGTTTGTTTGGACAGTGCATGTTAATGGGTCTCATACATGTAAACGAGCCACATCGGACTGTAGCCTTCACCCATGTGCTCTCTCACTCTCATTCATCCTGGCCTATTGTACATGTTTTATTCACACTGAACACGAGGAAGCAAAGAAGTAAGACAACATGCAGATACAGAACCTTCATAGATACAGACGCATCTCTGGAATCGCCCATATATGGTCATTTTTAAAAACAGCTAAGGGGGAAATTTTTTTTGAAAATATTTATATTCTTTAATTATTCAAAAACTACTGTAACAAACGCTGAATTATGAATATAGTTTCTACTAAGTAAAGAAACAAAGACATGGGGAGGAGCAAAGTGGTTCAACAGCCCATAAATACATGACTTGATGCTACATGTTAGCATCGGGCTAATGCTAACGGTTAGCTAGCGCTAGCTCCAACTGCCGTTTTTTTCACTTCTACTGAACAATCTGCTGTGAGAAAATATCCACATGGGCCCGACTTACACTTGACTATATTTATGTGATAAATAAGTTGATTTTCCACCAGAAAATGGCTAAAAAGAGGGAAAATTGTGTTTCTCTAAAGATTCTATTTTCCCCCTCGGCGAAGCCACGCCCCCTTCTATGACGAGATGCGTCTGTATCTATACGTGCACTTTAAAGTAGAAAAAGTATAACGGAGACTTCAGGCTCCGGCAACGGATTTATATTAAAATAGTGAAGGAGGTCATGTGACTTTAGACTTTAAAGCAGCACTAAGCAACTTATCTCCCCCTAGAGGCCATAAGCGCAACTGCAGGTGTCGTAGCAAGTTACGATTTTAACTTATTAATAGGCGGCGTTCACGATTCAGAATGTGATGATGTCATAATGTCAGATGGAGGGCGGGGCCAATACAGCTCTATGGGAGAAATGCAGTTTTTGTAAGAAATCTCCAAAACTAAAATTGACAAATGTTTTTCCTCTTCAGTGTCTGATCGTGATCGGATTCACAAACCTGTGAGATTATTTTTATGTTTGAAAGTCTTTTCTATTAGACGACATCACACTCATGTTTTCACATATTGTCACCACTTTTTGATGCTTTTCAGAGATAATAATTGTACATTAGTTCATATGAGCCGACAGAGGAGACGATGAACTTTGTGACAGTTTTTGTTTCATGTGGATTCCTCCAGTAATGACAGAGATATGAGCCAAAAAACAAACATAAAAATATGCATTTTGTCAGTTACCACCGTTACCATAGTTACCGTCAGTTGATCCACCTCAGTGTTAAACTATGGCTCTTTGGGATGTTGTGATGTCACGTGAACGCAGCCTATTGTCTTGGAGAGTAAATACTTCGCTGACAGGAAAGGCGAAGGGACAGAGGGATGTTATACAATGGAAATATATTTTTTTAAACTCAAACCTGGCTGTAAATACTGTTTAAAGTGACGTTAGCCGCAGTTAGCTTTGCCCGTTAGCATGTTAGCTTCTT
>NC_136863.1:585458-620458 GCF_951799975.1 Gobius niger
AGAGCATGAATGGGTGAGCGGGTCCTTGCTGTAAAGCGCTTTGAGTGCCTAATGTAGGTGGAAAAGAGCTATATAAGTTGAGACCATTTACCATTTACTATTTTAAAACTAAACAAGAAATCCTGAATCCCCTCTGAGAAAGTCTTGGCAACTCATTCATCAATAAAATGAAAACATAAATTTGAGCTCTGTCCATTATTCAGATTTCGTCACAGAAAAGATGTGAAATTTGGGGCATTTTTAGGCATAAAACACCTTGTTCTGATAAGAAAAGATAAAATGACATTTATGCCAGTGATCGACAGCAACAGTTTCACATTGAAATCTGTAAATATACATGTTTTCCCTGTTCTCCTGCAGCGTCTCGCCTTAAACGTCTTTTTTTTTTTTGCGACTCAAATTTGATTTAACTTTTCTTCTTTTACATTATTTTTCAATCAGAACAAACAATGACAGAAAAAAAAAAAAAAATCCATTAATAAACATAATAGATAAAACAGATAAAAGTTGACAAAAAAAGATCATATAAATAAATAAAGTAATAATAACCAAAAAAAAATAAAAAATAAATAAATAACAATATAAAAATTACAAATATTTGTAAAAAAAAAAGAAGAAAAGAAGTTGATGATTCTCATGTATTCGCTCCATCAGGGGAGGAGTCCAGATATGGTTTATGACTCCACAGAGCCTCCAACGGCCCCCAGCCCGGCCTCACCCAGACCCCAGAGCCTCCAGACAAAATATATAAATATATATATATATGTAATTAACACCGCGTGAGTCGTGTGGTCCTCGTGTCTTTTATTTATTTTATCTTGTTGATTTTATTGTTTTAATTCAATGTTTTTAATTATTTTATTGTTTTATTTATCTATTTTATTGTTATTAATGTATTTTACGAACTATTTATTGTTTTATGCAGGTTTTAGTTTATTCTTTTTTATTATTTTTAATCTGTTTTTTTTTGTGGTAGAGCTAATAAGTATAATAAGTATTGTATCTGTTTGTAGCACTTTGGAAACATCTTTGTTGGTTAAATGTGCGACACAAATAAAGTGGATTGGATTTGGAAAAACAAAGACGAAATCGGCAAAAAGGAACAAAAAAAAATAAATAAATACTAAAAAAATAATGATAATAATTCGGAACTGGCACAGCGCAAAAAATAGGGCAAAGAGAGCAATTTTGCAGCTTTAAAACGAGATCTTACACTGGCTCGAGAAGCTTCTGGACCTGAGCAAAGCTGGAGCGTTTTTTATTCTTTATTAGGATCTCACTAGCTCCGCCCACGGGTGTTTGTCTCCCTGGGGTTCTCAACCAGAGAACCAGAGAACCAGAGAACCAGAGAACCAGAGAACCAGAGAACCAGAGAACCAGAGAACCAGAGAAACCCCCATCAGTCAGGCTTAGAGACGGAGAGACAGAAGGTTATTGATGATGTTCGAGCCGACGCACAGAGAATGTTTGTAGCACCTCCCTCTGGTGTAACGTCGCCCCCTGGTGTTTGTAACGCCTCTCTCTGGTGTAACGTCGCCCCCTGGTGTTTGTAACTCCTCCCTCTGGTGTAACGTCACCCCCTGGTGTTTGTAATGTCGCCCCCTGGTGTTTGTAACGTCGCCCCCTGGTGTTTGTAACGCCTCCCCCTGGTGTAACGTCGCCCCCTGGTGTTTGTAATGCCTCCCCCTGGTGTAACGTCGCCCCCTGGTGTTTGTAACGCCTCCCTCTGGTGTTTGTAACGCCTCCCCCTGGTGTAACGCCTCCCCCTGGTGTAACGTCGCCCCCTGGTGTTTGTAACTCCTCCCTCTGGTGTCTCCACAGGTGAGTCAGCAGATGTCGGGCGTGGCTCTGTCCGGAGCTCCGCCTCTGCCCGGCTCCTCCCCCGCCGCGGCGCCCCCTTCAGGGCAGACGCTCAGCACTCAGCTCTGGAAGTGACGGCTCCGAGAAGAAGAAGAAGAAGAAGAAGAAGAAGAAGAAGAAGACGCACAGACTGTGAGGTCCGAGAGGCGCTGAGGATCGAGAGGCGCTGCTGGACTTTCACAGCGTTTCCATCGAATCTAAAACAAACTGTTGTAGTTTCTGTTTGTGGGCGTGACCAGGAGCCTCAGAGGGAGCGCCCCCTGCTGGAGGCACTCCCTCTGCGGCTCCCGCTCAGCCTCCTCTGGTCAGACCCGTGTGCTGTGCCCTTTAGTGCTTTCCCAGTGCAGTGACAGTGAAGTGTGAGCTCTCAGACGAAGCAGATAGTCCCGTGTGTGTTTGTGAGTGTTGCTTTGTAAACGCCGCACCAGTGGGTTCCACCTTCAGCAACAGAATCAGCCCAAACATCAGGAGCTCACGTTCAGAGAGACGGTAAAGATCCCTCTGAGAAAGTCTCCAACGTTCAGCTCAGTCCAAGGTCTTCAGGAGCAAAACATGTACAATAGGTCTTCAGGAGCAAAACATGTACAATAGGACTTCAGGAGCAAAACATGTACAATAGGTCTTCAGGAGCGACTGACGAGGAGAAAGTGTCGCCTCGAGGAGAAGAAACATTTAAACCTGTTATTGTGAAGGTTCAGGAAAGTTTCTGTTTCCAGGTGAAAGTTTAAATGTTCAGAGCCTTAAGTGTCTCCCTTTAGCCCCTTAACCCCCGCCTGAACCGAGCACGTTTCCTCCAGTTTGGCTTTACCCCAATCCAAAAGCTTCTGGGAAAAAGGTGTGGAAATAACAACAAAACTGAGACGAAAACAAGGATGGAAATGTGACAAAAAAGTGACGAAAAATTGATGGAAAAAATGCAAAAATGTCACAAGAAATTGACCAAAAAAATTACAAAAAAATGACAAAAATTTGAGAAAAAATTGAGAAAAAACAAAACAAAAATGTGATACAAAAGTGACGAAAAATTGATGAAAAATTGGAAAAAATGTCACAAGAATTTGATAAAAACTTTACGAAAAAATGTCAAAAAAGTTACAAATGAGTTGAATATCCGACAAAAAAATGATGGAATAAAATGTGGTGACGTGAGGAAAAAGCTCCTCTCGGTTCAGGCGGGAGTTAAGAGGTTAAAGAAACTCCAAACAAGACTCACATTAAACTAAATGATTCAGTAAAACTGAGCTTTCACACGTTTATACATATATATATAGTACATATATAGTATATATATAGTATATATAGTATCTAGTATATACAGTATATAGTATGTATATAGTTTGCTTCTGGATGAGTTAGTTCGAGCCTCAGTGATGCTGAGATCTTCTTCCTGTGATGCAGATGTTGCATCAGTGACGTCACTTTTAAAGGTCAGACCCGTCAGGAGCAGGATTCACCTATTGTACATGTTTTTAGTGGAAGGTGAAACCCTCGCAGACACGAGGAGAACAAAGCCACAGAAAGGCCCAGGTGGGAATCGAACCCGAGACCGAGATTCATCCCAAACAAACAAACACAATAATAAATGAGATGAAGCTCCACCTGGACTCTGTCACAAAGCCCCGCCCCTCCTGCTCGGCCAATCACAGCGAGCGCTCCGACAGAGAGGCGGGGCCCCGGTCCAGACGACTGAGGCCCTGATGCTTCGGCTGATTTAAACTCAGGGATTTGTTTGTCGTTGTTTTTCCTCCTGAGCCTCAAACCATCAGTGCCACATCTGAGCAATAACTCATACAAGAACCTCCACAGCTCAGCTTTACCCAAATCTACGAGCCTGCAGTCCAGGGTCACACCTCATTTGAAAGCTAAGACCTACAGGGCTGGTTGGTGCTGCGTCTTTTCCTCGTTTTATTGTTTTTTTGCGACACTTCATCGTTGTTTTTCTCTTTTCTGATTCTTTTCATCCTTCTTTTTGTTTAGATTTGGGTAAAGCCGAGCAGGCGGGGTCAGAGGTTAGTGGAGATACAGGGTAGAAACGTGTTTAATTATTTATCCATGTGTTTTATCTGGTGCTTCTTCATCTCCGTGTTTCTCTGTCGTCTTTAAGAATGGATGAACCTTTTCTGCAGCTTCTGAAAGCACAAACGGAGAGAAGAGGAGGAGGGAGGAGGGGGAGGGGAGGCTTTAGTTATTTATTATTTATTATTTATTATTTATTATTTATTATTTATTATTTATTATTATTGACTTCATGACATAAACGTGGCTTTGACATCACGGGTGGAACGACATTTTTCCATCTTTGTTTTACCTGAAGTGAAGAATAAATGTGTTTTATTCTGTCACATTTCGCTGATTTTGCGACTAATGGTATTATCGGTGATGTTATCGGTTTGGATGGAGGTTTTATCGTTGCCCTTTGACCCACTGGTGCACTCTCTCTCTCTCTCTCTCTCTCTCTCTCTCTCTCTCTCCCTCTCTCTTTCCCCCCCCCTCCTGAACATGTGGTGAGTTTTGTTGACGTGTTACTGGTTAAATGTTTCTCTGGTGCCTCAGTTCCATCAATAAACCGTCTGTGGATCAAACCTGTTTCTGTTTCAGTCCAGGAAATGTGTCTTTCCGATGACATCACACATAGTCCCGGCAGCCATTTTGAAAACCGAAGTATATGTAGTACTACATATTACATGTAACAACATGAAACAAACTCTGCTCAGGATATAAAAAACATAACTATAATAATGTGTCTGAGTCAGGGTTTAAGCTGCTCAAGACGTTAGCATGCTACCAGCTAGCAACTGTCATCAATGAACTGTTCAACACGATAAACACATGTATGATCTATGAACACTGAGGAAACACTACAGTAACAGCCCTGACCTCTGACCTCTGACACATGGTGCATCCTGTGGTTCAAAAAAAAAATGAAAAAAAGATGAAAAAATGAAAAAAGGTGATTTTATTTAATGGAAAAATATACAAAAATATAAACTTTTATTTTCAAAAAAGATGAAAAATAGATGAAAAAGTATTTTTTTTTTCATTTTTTCACCTTGTGTCTTAGAAAAAAAATCTTTTTTCTTTTTTTTTTGAACCACAGGATGCACCATGTGACAGAGGTCAGAGGTCAGGGCTGTTACTGTAGTGTTTCCTCAGTGTTCATAGATGTGAGACACACATGTGTTTATCGTGTTGGAACCATTGACAGTTCATTGATGACAGTTGCTAACCGGCAGAATGCTAGCGTCTTGAGCAGATGGAAAAAAGATGAAAAAAGATGAAAAAAGATGAAAAATAAAGGAATAAAAGATGTCAAAATAGACAACAAAAAAAGACGACAACTGGACTTAGTTTCACGTTTTTATTTTCCCGTTTACACCAAACGACACATGCTCCTGGACAAACATTTCAGACACAAATAAGAAACTTTGAGAGTCTTTTTCTCTGCGGCCTCGTTCCTCAGGACACTTTGTTCTAAACCATGGGCGGAGCTTTGAAGACGTCGCTGAGGCTGGAGAAGACCCGCCCTCTCCGGAGAAGACCCGCCCTCTCCGGAGAAACCCGCCCTCTCCGGAGAAGACCCGCCCTCTCTGGATCTCCTCCGGATCTGGAGAAGACCCGCCCTCTCTGGATCTCCTCCGGATCAGGAGAAGACCCGCCCTCTCTGGATCTCCTCTGGATCAGGAGAAGACCCGCCCTCTCTGGATCTCCTCTGGATCTGGAGAAGACCCGCCCTCTCTGGAGAAGACCCGCCCTCTCCGGAGAAGACCCGCCCTCTCTGGATCTCCTCTGGATCAGGAGAAGACCCGCCCTCTCTGGATCTCCTCTGGATCCGGAGAAGACCCGCCCTCTCCTTGGCGATGGCGTTGGCGTTCTCCGGCCGGTACGTTCAGAATGGAGCAGCTGAGAATCCGGTAACTATGGAAACGTCCTGTCCCGGTGGCTCAGCGGTTAGTCCTCGCAGAAAAACAGCCCTGGACTCTGAGCAGCCCGGCCCAAATGAGCGTAACTGTGCACTCACCCCCCGCCTTAACGGAGCACTTTTCCTCCAGTCTGGCTTTACCCAAATCTGAAAGCTTCTCGACTGAAGAGCAACAATGCAACGACCTACAGACCTACAAGAGTGATTGTAACTTTTTATCAAGTCGCCACAATTTTTAACCTTTTTTTTCTTTTTACTTTTTTGTTGAATTTTTGTTGAATTTTTGTTGAATTTTTGTCACATTTTTGTTGCTTTTTTGTCACATTTTTGTTGAATTTTTGTCACATTTTTGTTGAATTTTTGTCACATTTTGTTGAATTTTTGTTGAATTTTTGTTGAATTTTTGTTTAATTTTTGTTGAATTTTTGTTGAATTTTTGTTGAATTTTTGTCACATTTTTGTTGAATTTTTGTCACATTTTTGTTGAATTTTTGTCACATTTTTGTTGAATTTTTGTCACATTTTGTTGAATTTTTGTTGAATTTTTGTTGAATTTTTGTTGAATTTTTGTTGAATTTTTGTTGAATTTTTGTCACATTTTTGTTGAATTTTTGTCACATTTTTGTTGAATTTTTGTCACATTTTTGTTGAATTTTTGTCACATTTTGTTGCTTTTTTGTCACATTTTTGTTGAATTTTTGTTGAATTTTTGTTGAATTTTTGTTGAATTTTTGTTGAATTTTTGTCACATTTTTGTTGAATTTTTGTCACATTTTTGTTGAATTTTTGTCACATTTTTGTTGAATTTTTGTCACATTTTGTTGCTTTTTTGTCACATTTTTGTTGAATTTTTGTTGAATTTTTGTTGAATTTTTGTTGAATTTTTGTTGAATTTTTGTTGAATTTTTGTTGAATTTTTGTCACATTTTTGTTGAGTTTTTGTCACATTTTTGTTGAGTTTTTGTCACATTTTTGTTGAGTTTTTGTTGAATTTTTGTCACATTTTTGTTGAATTTTTGACACATTTTTGTTGAGTTTTTTTCACATTTTTGTTGAATTTTTGTCACATTTTTGTTGAATTTTTGTCACATTTTTGTTGAATTTTTGTTGAGTTTTTGTCACATTTTTGTTGAGTTTTTGTCACATTTTTATTGAATTTTTGTCACATTTTTGTCACATTTTTATGACATTTTTGTTGACTTTTCATCACATTTTTCGTCACTTTTTGTGTTGCTTTTCCGGCACACTTTAGATTTGGGTAAAGCTCGGTTGAGGCGGGACCGGTGGCTCCTCTGTGCTCTTCCAGAATGGACACAAGGCCCGTCCACCCCTGAGTCCTCGAGCTTCACCGTCAGGTTTAGGTTTAGGAGGAAACGACAGCGAAACGACATCGCCCTGACGCTCTGAGGGGGCGGGGCCTCAGGGACCCAGAGCTCTGCCCCGGACAGGAAGTGCCTTTTCTCCCCATTTTACCCAATTTATTTTTGACATTTCTCCTGGTTTTTTTTTGTACATTTTTTTTTCTTATTTTTGCCACAATTTTTTTTGTCTTTCCCAATTTTTCCCGCTATTTTTTACTCCTTTTTTCCCTCCAATATTTTCCCTGTTTCCCCCCATTTAAACTATTATTATTTTTAAACTATTATTCCCTGTTTTTCTCAAATGTTTTGCCAATTTTATCCCCTCATTTTCTTTCTTTTGTCATAATTTCATATCATAAAGTCCAATGTTTATTTGTTTGTATAATTTCCCCCAAAAAATCCTTATTTCTGCATCAATTTCACTACATTTCCCCCAAAAAAGGAAACAGTATCGTTGAAATATCGGTTGTATCGGTTCCCAGTTGTCCGTGGCACAGAAGTATCGTCCAGGTATCGGTATCGGTATCGGTATCGATCAAATGTAACAGTCCCAGCCCTGAAACAAACTCCACTTTTCCAGGTTTTCAAAACTTCAACGAGACATTTACACGAAACGAGAGTCTGCTCCGTCCACGAGGGGGCGCTCTCTGTCTGTCAGACGTGTGTGTGATCCATGAGGGGGCGCTCTCTGTCCCTCAGACGTGTGTGTGATCCATGAGGGGGCGCTCTCTGTCTGTGAGACGTGTGTGTGATCCATGAGGGGGCGCTCTCTGTCTGTCAGACGTGTGTGTGATCCATGAGGGGGCGCTCTCTGTCTGTCAGACGTGTGTGTGATCCACGAGGGGGCGCTCTCTGTCACTCAGACGTGTGTGTGATCCATGAGGGGGCGCTCTCTGTCTCTCAGACGTGTGTGTGATCCATGAGGGGGCGCTCTCTGTCACTCAGACGTGTGTGTGATCCATGAGGGGGCGCTCTCTGTCTGTGAGACGTGTGTGTGATCCATGAGGGGGCGCTCTCTGTCACTCAGACGTGTGTGTGATCCACGAGGGGGCGCTCTCTGTCTCTCAGACGTGTGTGTGATCCATGAGGGGGCGCTCTCTGTCTGTCAGACGTGTGTGTGATCCATGAGGGGGCGCTCTCTGTCTGTCAGACGTGTGTGTGATCCATGAGGGGGCGCTCTCTGTCTCTCAGACGTGTGTGTGATCCATGAGGGGGCGCTCTCTGTCTGTGAGACGTGTGTGTGATCCATGAGGGGGCGCTCTCTGTCTCTCAGACGTGTGTGTGATCCATGAGGGGGCGCTCTCTGTCTCTCAGACGTGTGTGTGATCCATGAGGGGGCGCTCTCTGTCTCTCAGACGTGTGTGTGATCCATGAGGGGGCGCTCTCTGTCTCTCAGACGTGTGTGTGATCCATGAGGGGGCGCTCTCTGTCTCTCAGACGTGTGTGTGATCCATGAGGGGGCGCTCTCTGTCTCTCAGACGTGTGTGTGATCCATGAGGGGGCGCTCTCTGTCTGTCAGACGTGTGTGTGATCCATGAGGGGGCGCTCTCTGTCTGTCAGACGTGTGTGTGATCCATGAGGGGGCGCTCTCTGTCTGTCAGACGTGTGTGTGATCCATGAGGGGGCGCTCTCTGTCTCTCAGACGTGTGTGTGATCCATGAGGGGGCGCTCTCTGTCACTCAGACGTGTGTGTGATCCATGAGGGGGCGCTCTCTGTCTCTCAGACGTGTGTGTGATCCATGAGGGGGCGCTCTCTGTCTGTCAGACGTGTGTGTGATCCATGAGGGGGCGCTCTCTGTCTGTGAGACGTGTGTGTGATCCATGAGGGGGCGCTCTCTGTCTCTCAGACGTGTGTGTGATCCATGAGGGGGCGCTCTCTGTCTGTGAGACGTGTGTGTGATCCATGAGGGGGCGCTCTCTGTCTCTCAGACGTGTGTGTGATCCATGAGGGGGCGCTCTCTGTCTGTCAGACGTGTGTGTGATCCATGAGGGGGCGCTCTCTGTCTGTCAGACGTGTGTGTGATCCATGAGGGGGCGCTCTCTGTCACTCAGACGTGTGTGTGATCCATGAGGGGGCGCTCTCTGTCTGTGAGACGTGTGTGTGATCCATGAGGGGGCGCTCTCTGTCTCTCAGACGTGTGTGTGATCCATGAGGGGGCGCTCTCTGTCTGTCAGACGTGTGTGTGATCCATGAGGGGGCGCTCTCTGTCTGTCAGACGTGTGTGTGATCCATGAGGGGGCGCTCTCTGTCTCTCAGACGTGTGTGTGATCCATGAGGGGGCGCTCTCTGTCTGTGAGACGTGTGTGTGATCCATGAGGGGGCGCTCTCTGTCACTCAGACGTGTGTGTGATCCATGAGGGGGCGCTCTCTGTCTGTCAGACGTGTGTGTGATCCATGAGGGGGCGCTCTCTGTCTGTCAGACGTGTGTGTGATCCATGAGGGGGCGCTCTCTGTCACTCAGACGTGTGTGTGATCCATGAGGGGGCGCTCTCTGTCTGTCAGACGTGTGTGTGATCCATGAGGGGGCGCTCTCTGTCTGTCAGACGTGTGTGTGATCCATGAGGGGGCGCTCTCTGTCTCTCAGACGTGTGTGTGATCCATGAGGGGGCGCTCTCTGTCTCTCAGACGTGTGTGTGATCCATGAGGGGGCGCTCTCTGTCACTCAGACGTGTGTGTGATCCATGAGGGGGCGCTCTCTGTCACTCAGACGTGTGTGTGATCCATGAGGGGGCGCTCTCTGTCTGTGAGACGTGTGTGTGATCCATGAGGGGGCGCTCTCTGTCTCTCAGACGTGTGTGTGATCCATGAGGGGGCGCTCTCTGTCTGTGAGACGTGTGTGTGATCCATGAGGGGGCGCTCTCTGTCTGTCAGACGTGTGTGTGATCCATGAGGGGGCGCTCTCTGTCTCTCAGACGTGTGTGTGATCCATGAGGGGGCGCTCTCTGTCTGTCAGACGTGTGTGTGATCCATGAGGGGGCGCTCTCTGTCTCTCAGACGTGTGTGTGATCCATGAGGGGGCGCTCTCTGTCTCTCAGACGTGTGTGTGATCCATGAGGGGGCGCTCTCTGTCTCTCAGACGTGTGTGTGATCCACGAGGGGGCGCTCTCTGTCTGTGTGACGTGTGTGTGATCCATGAGGGGGCGCTCTCTGTCTGTCAGACGTGTGTGTGATCCATGAGGGGGCGCTCTCTGTCTGTGAGACGTGTGTGTGATCCATGAGGGGGCGCTCTCTGTCTGTCAGACGTGTGTGTGATCCATGAGGGGGCGCTCTCTGTCTCTCAGACGTGTGTGTGATCCATGAGGGGGCGCTCTCTGTCACTCAGACGTGTGTGTGATCCATGAGGGGGCGCTCTCTGTCTGTCAGACGTGTGTGTGATCCATGAGGGGGCGCTCTCTGTCTCTCAGACGTGTGTGTGATCCATGAGGGGGCGCTCTCTGTCTGTCAGACGTGTGTGTGATCCATGAGGGGGCGCTCTCTGTCACTCAGACGTGTGTGTGATCCATGAGGGGGCGCTCTCTGTCTGTCAGACGTGTGTGTGATCCATGAGGGGGCGCTCTCTGTCACTCAGACGTGTGTGTGATCCATGAGGGGGCGCTCTCTGTCACTCAGACGTGTGTGTGATCCATGAGGGGGCGCTCTCTGTCACTCAGACGTGTGTGTGATCCATGAGGGGGCGCTCTCTGTCACTCAGACGTGTGTGTGATCCATGAGGGGGCGCTCTCTGTCACTCAGACGTGTGTGTGATCCATGAGGGGGCGCTCTCTGTCTCTCAGACGTGTGTGTGATCCATGAGGGGGCGCTCTCTGTCACTCAGACGTGTGTGTGATCCATGAGGGGGCGCTCTCTGTCTCTCAGACGTGTGTGTGATCCATGAGGGGGCGCTCTCTGTCTGTGAGACGTGTGTGTGATCCATGAGGGGGCGCTCTCTGTCTGTCAGACGTGTGTGTGATCCATGAGGGGGCGCTCTCTGTCTGTCAGACGTGTGTGTGATCCATGAGGGGGCGCTCTCTGTCTGTGAGACGTGTGTGTGATCCATGAGGGGGCGCTCTCTGTCACTCAGACGTGTGTGTGATCCATGAGGGGGCGCTCTCTGTCTGTCAGACGTGTGTGTGATCCATGAGGGGGCGCTCTCTGTCTGTGAGACGTGTGTGTGATCCACCAGGGGGCGCTCTCTGTCTCTCAGACGTGTGTGTGATCCACCAGGGGGCGCTCTCTGTCTCTCAGACGTGTGTGTGATCCATGAGGGGGCGCTCTCTGTCTGTCAGACGTGTGTGTGATCCATGAGGGGGCGCTCTCTGTCTGTCAGACGTGTGTGTGATCCATGAGGGGGCGCTCTCTGTCTGTCAGACGTGTGTGTGATCCATGAGGGGGCGCTCTCTGTCTGTGAGACGTGTGTGTGATCCATGAGGGGGCGCTCTCTGTCACTCAGACGTGTGTGTGATCCATGAGGGGGCGCTCTCTGTCTGTCAGACGTGTGTGTGATCCATGAGGGGGCGCTCTCTGTCTCTCAGACGTGTGTGTGATCCACCAGGGGGCGCTCTCTGTCTCTCAGACGTGTGTGTGATCCACCAGGGGGCGCTCTCTGTCTCTCAGACGTGTGTGTGATCCATGAGGGGGCGCTCTCTGTCTGTCAGACGTGTGTGTGATCCATGAGGGGGCGCTCTCTGTCTCTCAGACGTGTGTGTGATCCACCAGGGGGCGCTCTCTGTCTGTCAGACGTGTGTGTGATCCATGAGGGGGCGCTCTCTGTCACTCAGACGTGTGTGTGATCCATGAGGGGGCGCTCTCTGTCACTCAGACGTGTGTGTGATCCATGAGGGGGCGCTCTCTGTCTCTCAGACGTGTGTGTGATCCATGAGGGGGCGCTCTCTGTCTCTCAGACGTGTGTGTGATCCATGAGGAGGCGCTCTCTGTCACTCAGACGTGTGTGTGATCCACGAGGGGGCGCTCTCTGTCTCTCAGACGTGTGTGTGATCCATGAGGGGGCGCTCTCTGTCTGTCAGACGTGTGTGTGATCCATGAGGGGGCGCTCTCTGTCTGTCAGACGTGTGTGTGATCCATGAGGGGGCGCTCTCTGTCTGTCAGACGTGTGTGTGATCCATGAGGGGGCGCTCTCTGTCTGTCAGACGTGTGTGTGATCCATGAGGGGGCGCTCTCTGTCACTCAGACGTGTGTGTGATCCATGAGGGGGCGCTCTCTGTCTGTCAGACGTGTGTGTGATCCATGAGGGGGCGCTCTCTGTCTCTCAGACGTGTGTGGGATCCATGAGGGGGCGCTCTCTGTCTGTCAGACGTGTGTGTGATCCACGAGGGGGCGCTCTCTGTCACTCAGACGTGTGTGTGATCCACGAGGGGGCGCTCTCTGTCTCTCAGACGTGTGTGTGATCCATGTGGGGGCGCTCTCTGTCTGTCAGACGTGTGTGTGATCCATGAGGGGGCGCTCTCTGTCTCTCAGACGTGTGTGTGATCCATGAGGGGGCGCTCTCTGTCACTCAGACGTGTGTGTGATCCATGAGGGGGCGCTCTCTGTCTCTCAGACGTGTGTGTGATCCATGAGGGGGCGCTCTCTGTCTCTCAGACGTGTGTGTGATCCATGAGGGGGCGCTCTCTGTCTGTCAGACGTGTGTGTGATCCATGAGGGGGCGCTCTCTGTCTGTGAGACGTGTGTGTGATCCATGAGGGGGCGCTCTCTGTCTGTGTGACGTGTGTGTGATCCATGAGGGGGCGCTCTCTGTCTCTCAGACGTGTGTGTGATCCATGAGGGGGCGCTCTCTGTCACTCAGACGTGTGTGTGATCCATGAGGGGGCGCTCTCTGTCTGTGAGACGTGTGTGTGATCCATGAGGGGGCGCTCTCTGTCTCTCAGACGTGTGTGTGATCCATGAGGGGGCGCTCTCTGTCTGTCAGACGTGTGTGTGATCCATGAGGGGGCGCTCTCTGTCTCTCAGACGTGAGTGTGATCCATGAGGGGGCGCTCTCTGTCTGTCAGACGTGTGTGTGATCCATGAGGGGGCGCTCTCTGTCTGTGTGACGTGTGTGTGATCCATGAGGGGGCGCTCTCTGTCACTCAGACGTGTGTGTGATCCATGAGGGGGCGCTCTCTGTCACTCAGACGTGTGTGTGATCCATGAGGGGGCGCTCTCTGTCTGTCAGACGTGTGTGTGATCCATGAGGGGGCGCTCTCTGTCTGTGAGACGTGTGTGTGATCCATGAGGGGGCGCTCTCTGTCTGTCAGACGTGTGTGTGATCCATGAGGGGGCGCTCTCTGTCTCTCAGACGTGTGTGTGATCCATGAGGGGGCGCTCTCTGTCTGTCAGACGTGTGTGTGATCCACGAGGGGGCGCTCTCTGTCTCTCAGACGTGTGTGTGATCCATGAGGGGGCGCTCTCTGTCTCTCAGACGTGTGTGTGATCCATGAGGGGGCGCTCTCTGTCTGTGAGACGTGTGTGTGATCCACGAGGGGGCGCTCTCTGTCTCTCAGACGTGTGTGTGATCCATGAGGGGGCGCTCTCTGCCTCTCAGACGTGTGTGTGATCCATGAGGGGGCGCTCTCTGTCACTCAGACGTGTGTGTGATCCATGAGGGGGCGCTCTCTGTCTGTCAGACGTGTGTGTGATCCATGAGGGGGCGCTCTCTGTCACTCAGACGTGTGTGTGATCCATGAGGGGGCGCTCTCTGTCTCTCAGACGTGTGTGTGATCCATGAGGGGGCGCTCTCTGTCACTCAGACGTGTGTGTGATCCATGAGGGGGCGCTCTCTGTCTCTCAGACGTGTGTGTGATCCATGAGGGGGCGCTCTCTGTCTGTGAGACGTGTGTGTGATCCATGAGGGGGCGCTCTCTGTCTCTCAGACGTGTGTGTGATCCATGAGGGGGCGCTCTCTGTCTGTGAGACGTGTGTGTGATCCATGAGGGGGCGCTCTCTGTCACTCAGACGTGTGTGTGATCCATGAGGGGGCGCTCTCTGTCTGTCAGACGTGTGTGTGATCCATGAGGGGGCGCTCTCTGTCACTCAGACGTGTGTGTGATCCATGAGGGGGCGCTCTCTGTCTCTCAGACGTGTGTGTGATCCATGAGGGGGCGCTCTCTGTCACTCAGACGTGTGTGTGATCCATGAGGGGGCGCTCTCTGTCTGTCAGACGTGTGTGTGATCCATGAGGGGGCGCTCTCTGTCACTCAGACGTGTGTGTGATCCATGAGGGGGCGCTCTCTGTCTGTCAGACGTGTGTGTGATCCATGAGGGGGCGCTCTCTGTCACTCAGACGTGTGTGTGATCCATGAGGGGGCGCTCTCTGTCTGTCAGACGTGTGTGTGATCCATGAGGGGGCGCTCTCTGTCTGTCAGACGTGTGTGTGATCCATGAGGGGGCGCTCTCTGTCTGTGAGACGTGTGTGTGATCCATGAGGGGGCGCTCTCTGTCACTCAGACGTGTGTGTGATCCATGAGGGGGCGCTCTCTGTCTGTCAGACGTGTGTGTGATCCATGAGGGGGCGCTCTCTGTCTGTGAGACGTGTGTGTGATCCATGAGGGGGCGCTCTCTGTCTCTCAGACGTGTGTGTGATCCATGAGGGGGCGCTCTCTGTCTCTCAGACGTGTGTGTGATCCATGAGGGGGCGCTCTCTGTCACTCAGACGTGTGTGTGATCCATGAGGGGGCGCTCTCTGTCTGTGTGACGTGTGTGTGATCCATGAGGGGGCGCTCTCTGTCACTCAGACGTGTGTGTGATCCATGAGGGGGCGCTCTCTGTCTGTGTGACGTGTGTGTGATCCATGAGGGGGCGCTCTCTGTCTCTCAGACGTGTGTGTGATCCATGAGGGGGCGCTCTCTGTCTGTCAGACGTGTGTGTGATCCATGAGGGGGCGCTCTCTGTCTCTCAGACGTGTGTGTGATCCATGAGGGGGCGCTCTCTGTCACTCAGACGTGTGTGTGATCCACGAGGGGGCGCTCTCTGTCTGTCAGACGTGTGTGTGATCCATGAGGGGGCGCTCTCTGTCACTCAGACGTGTGTGTGATCCATGAGGGGGCGCTCTCTGTCTGTCAGACGTGTGTGTGATCCATGAGGGGGCGCTCTCTGTCTCTCAGACGTGTGTGTGATCCATGAGGGGGCGCTCTCTGTCACTCAGACGTGTGTGTGATCCATGAGGGGGCGCTCTCTGTCTGTCAGACGTGTGTGTGATCCATGAGGGGGCGCTCTCTGTCTGTCAGACGTGTGTGTGATCCACGAGGGGGCGCTCTCTGTCACTCAGACGTGTGTGTGATCCATGAGGGGGCGCTCTCTGTCTGTCAGACGTGTGTGTGATCCATGAGGGGGCGCTCTCTGTCTCTCAGACGTGTGTGTGATCCATGAGGGGGCGCTCTCTGTCTGTCAGACGTGTGTGTGATCCATGAGGGGGCGCTCTCTGTCTCTCAGACGTGTGTGTGATCCATGAGGGGGCGCTCTCTGTCTCTCAGACGTGTGTGTGATCCATGAGGGGGCGCTCTCTGTCTCTCAGACGTGTGTGTGATCCATGAGGGGGCGCTCTCTGTCTCTCAGACGTGTGTGTGATCCATGAGGGGGCGCTCTCTGTCTCTCAGACGTGTGTGTGATCCATGAGGGGGCGCTCTCTGTCACTCAGACGTGTGTGTGATCCATGAGGGGGCGCTCTCTGTCTGTGAGACGTGTGTGTGATCCATGAGGGGGGCGCTCTCTGTCTGTGAGACGTGTGTGTGATCCATGAGGGGGCGCTCTCTGTCACTCAGACGTGTGTGTGATCCATGAGGGGGCGCTCTCTGTCTGTGAGACGTGTGTGTGATCCTCGAGGGGGCGCTCTCTGTCTGTGAGACGTGTGTGTGATCCATGAGGGGGCGCTCTCTGTCACTCAGACGTGTGTGTGATCCATGAGGGGGCGCTCTCTGTCTGTCAGACGTGTGTGTGATCCATGAGGGGGCGCTCTCTGTCTGTCAGACGTGTGTGTGATCCATGAGGGGGCGCTCTCTGTCTGTGTGACGTGTGTGTGATCCATGAGGGGGCGCTCTCTGTCACTCAGACGTGTGTGTGATCCATGAGGGGGCGCTCTCTGTCTCTCAGACGTGTGTGTGATCCATGAGGGGGCGCTCTCTGTCTCTCAGACGTGTGTGTGATCCATGAGGGGGCGCTCTCTGTCACTCAGACGTGTGTGTGATCCATGAGGGGGCGCTCTCTGTCTGTGTGACGTGTGTGTGATCCATGAGGGGGCGCTCTCTGTCACTCAGACGTGTGTGTGATCCATGAGGGGGCGCTCTCTGTCACTCAGACGTGTGTGTGATCCATGAGGGGGCGCTCTCTGTCACTCAGACGTGTGTGTGATCCATGAGGGGGCGCTCTCTGTCTCTCAGACGTGTGTGTGATCCATGAGGGGGCGCTCTCTGTCACTCAGACGTGTGTGTGATCCATGAGGGGGCGCTCTCTGTCTGTCAGACGTGTGTGTGATCCATGAGGGGGCGCTCTCTGTCTCTCAGACGTGTGTGTGATCCATGAGGGGGCGCTCTCTGTCTGTGAGACGTGTGTGTGATCCATGAGGGGGCGCTCTCTGTCTGTCAGACGTGTGTGTGATCCATGAGGGGGCGCTCTCTGTCTGTCAGACGTGTGTGTGATCCATGAGGGGGCGCTCTCTGTCTGTGAGACGTGTGTGTGATCCATGAGGGGGCGCTCTCTGTCACTCAGACGCGTGTGTGATCCATGAGGGGGCGCTCTCTGTCTGTCAGACGTGTGTGTGATCCATGAGGGGGCGCTCTCTGTCTCTCAGACGTGTGTGTGATCCATGAGGGGGCGCTCTCTGTCACTCAGACGTGTGTGTGATCCATGAGGGGGCGCTCTCTGTCACTCAGACGTGTGTGTGATCCACGAGGGGGCGCTCTCTGTCTCTCAGACGTGTGTGTGATCCATGAGGGGGCGCTCTCTGTCTGTGAGACGTGTGTGTGATCCATGAGGGGGCGCTCTCTGTCTCTCAGACGTGTGTGTGATCCATGAGGGGGCGCTCTCTGTCTCTCAGACGTGTGTGTGATCCATGAGGGGGCGCTCTCTGTCTGTGAGACGTGTGTGTGATCCATGAGGGGGCGCTCTCTGTCTCTCAGACGTGTGTGTGATCCATGAGGGGGCGCTCTCTGTCTCTCAGACGTGTGTGTGATCCACGAGGGGGCGCTCTCTGTCTGTCAGACGTGTGTGTGATCCATGAGGGGGCGCTCTCTGTCTGTCAGACGTGTGTGTGATCCATGAGGGGGCGCTCTCTGTCTGTGAGACGTGTGTGTGATCCATGAGGGGGCGCTCTCTGTCTGTCAGACGTGTGTGTGATCCATGAGGGGGCGCTCTCTGTCTGTCAGACGTGTGTGTGATCCATGAGGGGGCGCTCTCTGTCTCTCAGACGTGTGTGTGATCCATGAGGGGGCGCTCTCTGTCTCTCAGACGTGTGTGTGATCCATGAGGGGGCGCTCTCTGTCTCTCAGACGTGTGTGTGATCCATGAGGGGGCGCTCTCTGTCTGTCAGACGTGTGTGTGATCCATGAGGGGGCGCTCTCTGTCTGTCAGACGTGTGTGTGATCCATGAGGGGGCGCTCTCTGTCTGTCAGACGTGTGTGTGATCCATGAGGGGGCGCTCTCTGTCTGTCAGACGTGTGTGTGATCCATGAGGGGGCGCTCTCTGTCTGTGAGACGTGTGTGTGATCCATGAGGGGGCGCTCTCTGTCTGTCAGACGTGTGTGTGATCCATGAGGGGGCGCTCTCTGTCTGTCAGACGTGTGTGTGATCCATGAGGGGGCGCTCTCTGTCTGTCAGACGTGTGTGTGATCCATGAGGGGGCGCTCTCTGTCTGTGAGACGTGTGTGTGATCCATGAGGGGGCGCTCTCTGTCTCTCAGACGTGTGTGTGATCCATGAGGGGGCGCTCTCTGTCTGTCAGACGTGTGTGTGATCCATGAGGGGGCGCTCTCTGTCTGTCAGACGTGTGTGTGATCCATGAGGGGGCGCTCTCTGTCTCTCAGACGTGTGTGTGATCCATGAGGGGGCGCTCTCTGTCTGTCAGACGTGTGTGTGATCCATGAGGGGGCGCTCTCTGTCTGTGAGACGTGTGTGTGATCCATGAGGGGGCGCTCTCTGTCTGTGAGACGTGTGTGTGATCCATGAGGGGGCGCTCTCTGTCTCTCAGACGTGTGTGTGATCCATGAGGGGGCGCTCTCTGTCTCTCAGACGTGTGTGTGATCCATGAGGGGGCGCTCTCTGTCTGTCAGACGTGTGTGTGATCCATGAGGGGGCGCTCTCTGTCTGTGAGACGTGTGTGTGATCCATGAGGGGGCGCTCTCTGTCTGTCAGACGTGTGTGTGATCCATGAGGGGGCGCTCTCTGTCTCTCAGACGTGTGTGTGATCCATGAGGGGGCGCTCTCTGTCTGTGAGACGTGTGTGTGATCCATGAGGGGGCGCTCTCTGTCACTCAGACGTGTGTGTGATCCATGAGGGGGCGCTCTCTGTCTCTCAGACGTGTGTGTGATCCATGAGGGGGCGCTCTCTGTCTGTGAGACGTGTGTGTGATCCATGAGGGGGCGCTCTCTGTCACTCAGACGTGTGTGTGATCCATGAGGGGGCGCTCTCTGTCACTCAGACGTGTGTGTGATCCATGAGGGGGCGCTCTCTGTCTGTCAGACGTGTGTGTGATCCATGAGGGGGCGCTCTCTGTCTGTCAGACGTGTGTGTGATCCATGAGGGGGCGCTCTCTGTCACTCAGACGTGTGTGTGATCCATGAGGGGGCGCTCTCTGTCTGTCAGACGTGTGTGTGATCCATGAGGGGGCGCTCTCTGTCTGTCAGACGTGTGTGTGATCCATGAGGGGGCGCTCTCTGTCTGTCAGACGTGTGTGTGATCCATGAGGGGGCGCTCTCTGTCACTCAGACGTGTGTGTGATCCATGAGGGGGCGCTCTCTGTCTGTGTGACGTGTGTGTGATCCATGAGGGGGCGCTCTCTGTCTGTCAGACGTGTGTGTGATCCATGAGGGGGCGCTCTCTGTCTGTCAGACGTGTGTGTGATCCATGAGGGGGCGCTCTCTGTCTCTCAGACGTGTGTGTGATCCATGAGGGGGCGCTCTCTGTCTGTCAGACGTGTGTGTGATCCATGAGGGGGCGCTCTCTGTCTCTCAGACGTGTGTGTGATCCATGAGGGGGCGCTCTCTGTCACTCAGACGTGTGTGTGATCCATGAGGGGGCGCTCTCTGTCTCTCAGACGTGTGTGTGATCCATGAGGGGGCGCTCTCTGTCACTCAGACGTGTGTGTGATCCATGAGGGGGCGCTCTCTGTCTCTCAGACGTGTGTGTGATCCATGAGGGGGCGCTCTCTGTCTCTCAGACGTGTGTGTGATCCATGAGGGGGCGCTCTCTGTCTCTCAGACGTGTGTGTGATCCATGAGGGGGCGCTCTCTGTCACTCAGACGTGTGTGTGATCCACGAGGGGGCGCTCTCTGTCTCTCAGACGTGTGTGTGATCCATGAGGGGGCGCTCTCTGTCACTCAGACGTGTGTGTGATCCATGAGGGGGCGCTCTCTGTCTCTCAGACGTGTGTGTGATCCATGAGGGGGCGCTCTCTGTCTCTCAGACGTGTGTGTGATCCATGAGGGGGCGCTCTCTGTCTCTCAGACGTGTGTGTGATCCATGAGGGGGCGCTCTCTGTCACTCAGACGTGTGTGTGATCCATGAGGGGGCGCTCTCTGTCTCTCAGACGTGTGTGTGATCCATGAGGGGGCGCTCTCTGTCTGTCAGACGTGTGTGTGATCCATGAGGGGGCGCTCTCTGTCTCTCAGACGTGTGTGTGATCCATGAGGGGGCGCTCTCTGTCTGTGAGACGTGTGTGTGATCCATGAGGGGGCGCTCTCTGTCTCTCAGACGTGTGTGTGATCCATGAGGGGGCGCTCTCTGTCTGTCAGACGTGTGTGTGATCCATGAGGGGGCGCTCTCTGTCTCTCAGACGTGTGTGTGATCCATGAGGGGGCGCTCTCTGTCACTCAGACGTGTGTGTGATCCATGAGGGGGCGCTCTCTGTCTGTGAGACGTGTGTGTGATCCATGAGGGGGCGCTCTCTGTCTGTGAGACGTGTGTGTGATCCATGAGGGGGCGCTCTCTGTCACTCAGACGTGTGTGTGATCCATGAGGGGGCGCTCTCTGTCTGTGAGACGTGTGTGTGATCCTCGAGGGGGCGCTCTCTGTCTCTCAGACGTGTGTGTGATCCATGAGGGGGCGCTCTCTGTCTGTGAGACGTGTGTGTGATCCTCGAGGGGGCGCTCTCTGTCTCTCAGACGTGTGTGTGATCCACGAGGGGGCGCTCTCTGTCTCTCAGACGTGTGTGTGATCCATGAGGGGGCGCTCTCTGTCTGTGAGACGTGTGTGTGATCCACGAGGGGGCGCTCTCTGTCTCTCAGACGTGTGTGTGATCCACGAGGGGGCGCTCTCCTCAGAAGCCCCGCCCCTCACACCTCGATGGCCACCGTGTCCTTGCGGTGCTTGGGTTCGTTGGCGAGGTGAGGCTTCTCCGTGCGAGTGTGCCAGACCAGGACCTGCAGAGACAGAGGAGACGTGAGGTTCAGCTTTACCCAAATACAGGCTTATTCTTCACACATTTATACACTTTATACTCACTGCTGCCCCCTCAGGTCTCATGTGGAACTGCAGCTTGTATATGAAGCTCGTGCATGACGGCGCTTCTGACCCGCAGTATAAGGTCTGAGCTCAGTCCACACCGGGGTTAATGTCGTCGACTAAAATATTCAGTCTTAATTTTAGTCAAAGTGATATTTTTGTGACTAAAATTGGACTAAAACTAAATGAAAAGTTTCTCATGAGACTAAAACTGTGACTAAAATGTCCAGATATTTGAGTCGACTAAAATCAGACTAAATAAAGATGAAAAGGAGAGACTAAAATCATCCAAACTTTTTTTTGTGATCAATTTTTTTTATTGAAGTGTAACATTACATTGGCATTTTGCACCTTTTTGCATGTGTTACACTTTCATTTTATAGCCCTTTCTTTTTTACCCACATCCCATTTCCCTTATGATGGGCAGAGAGGCTCAAAACTGCGTAAAAAGCAGTTCCCCAAAAATGAGAAAAAAATAGACAAATAAATAAAAAATGAAAAATAAAAATAAAACTGAAAATAAAACAAAAAATAAAACAAAAAAATATATAAAATCATCCAAACTTGTATTGAGCGTCTGAAAGAGCCTCAGATCATGTTTAAAGGATCAGCTCTGAGCTTTGTTCATGTGGAGCAGAAACATGAAGCAGAGGAACAACATTAAACATGATTAGAATCAATATTATCAATGCAAAGTCCACTACATTAGTCGACTAAAACTAGACTAAAATTTAAGATATTTTTTGGACTAAATCTCGACTAAAATTGAATTACATTTTAGTCAAAAGACTTAAACTAAAATAAAATGTTGTCAAAAGTAACACTGGTCCACACATGAGGACATGGAGGAACATGTTCAACCCCGTATCGTCCCTTTTATACAATAATCTAAGAACATTATTCAAAATCAGCAATAACGCAGCTCCAGCACCTCTGAAGAACTTTGTCAGACTTTGTTCTGAGCAAAACACTCGATCCAAATAAAAACTGTGTCAAACCAAAAAGATCCTGGGCCTCCAGCAAACCGAGGAACCGACTTCCAGACCGTCTGACACTGTTTTCATCAGCCGTGTCAGCAGTAATGAATGTAAACTATAGAGATTGTTTAGATTATTGTGTGTGTTTGCTTGTTTTTTTTTCTTGTAGATTGGATTTATAGATTGTAATTGTGATGCTTTATGTTCACACCTGTCCAGGGACTGCGGATGGAAAACATCTGCTGAGCTACATCTGGTACAAACCATCTCCTCTTGTGAAGACTCATGGTTCTGTACATTGTCCCTGTTTCAATAAATAATGATAATGATAATAATGAGCTGCCCCCTGGTGGCCGGAGTGAGCACATTGGTTATTTAGTTAAAAATCCATAACTCCGCACATGAAAGGGCCATGAATGGGACTTACTTTTTCTTACATGCCCAGGACGTTTCAGAGGTTATGGGGGGTTCAGAGGTTAACTATGTCATAATCCTCCTCGTAATCGACTGTATATAGAACATGTGTGTGTTTTTCCTCGTCCTTAATGAGGCGGTGATTCCTCTCTCTCCGTCTGAGGTGGAACCGTCTCCAAACTGAGGCGCTAATTGTCCACTTTGCATCAGTAACGAGGCTAATGCGGCCGAGGAGATATTTTTAGCAGCGCGTTCATCAGAAGAGTCAGAGAGTTCGACTTCAGCGTCAGATACAGAAGTGAGGCGTCTTTCACACGTTATTCACTAACTCTGGCAGGTTTGGTGTCCATGTGTAGCACGACAGGCTGTGAGCAGAGCTGAAGGTGCAGGTTTGGCTCCGTGTCCTGAATGTTGGTCCGTCCTGACTCGGCCTGACTGAGGTTTCCTGAGGACTCGCTCTGTGACTCCAGGCCGAGCTGCAGAATCCACTGAACAAAACCGTTTCTATCGACGGACAAAGAAAATCTCAGAGACTCTGCAGAGAAACAGGAGAGACTCGACGTTTCAGCGTTTGTAGCCGTTTGGTTAAATCCAATCATGTGTTTCTCAGGTTAGAAATCTAGGAGTGATCATGGAGCTTTTTACCATCTGAAGAACATTCAGATCAGAGGAATAGTGTCAAAACCAGACTGAGAGAGACTTATCCATGTGTTTGTCTCCAGCAGGTTAGATACTGCACCGGCTGCTCACTGGCGTCATGTGACTGTGTCATGTGTGTCATGTGACCGTGTCATGTGACCGTGTCATGTGATCGTGTCATGTGACTGTGTGACCGTGTCATGTGACTGTGTCATGTGACTGAGTGACCGTGTCATGTGACTGAGTCATGTGACTGTGTGACTGTGTCATGTGACTGACCCGGGTGCAGTTGTTGGCCTTGGGTTCGAGCTCGGACACCTTGGTGATCTGTCGGAGGAAGTCAGACTCCTGCATCCCGGGCTGAGAACCGCGGCGTTTAAACTGAGCCCGAGGGTTAGACAGAATCACCTGGAGGTTCACCGCGAAGCCTGGAACAGACAGACTGTCACTTTAAACATGAAACAGTCACTTTAAACATGAAACAGTCACTTTAAACATGAAACAGTCACTTTAAACATGAAACAGACACACACTTTAAACCTGAAACATACAGACAGACACTTTAAACCTGAAACAAACCATCACTTTAAACCTGAAACAAACCATCACTTTAAACATGAAACAAACAGTCACTTTAAACCTGAAACAAATGTTCACTTTAAAGCTCTGACAGTGTGCTGAGTCAGCGGGTCCCCGTGTGGCCCCGGGCCCCGCCTGCTCGGATCAGGCCCTGCTCATGAGGAGGTCTGTGTTCAGAGACATGTGTCTGAAAACAGATCGTTACACACATGTGACACATGTGTGTAACGATACTTAGCCCTGATCTGCTGTTTGTCTTTAAACATGGCTGTTTTGGGCTGTTTCAGCACCACGGACAGCTCCCACATTTACACAGTGTTTGTGCTTTAGAAACATGTCACGCTGCAGGTCATGAGTTTATCTCAGAATAACACAGTTTAGTTTCACATTTAGAGTTTGAGTAAAGAAGTAAATGAACTTTTGAACGAGTTTCCAAAGTTCACTTTCCTTCTATGTTTTGTTTTGTTTTTCCTCTCACAGGTTAGACCAAAACCAAGTCTGAGCAAAACTAATCAACACAACACAAAACATTTAAAACATTTAAACATTCAAATGTTTCTCCTGCAGCTCAATAATGCTAAACAGCATCGCTAGCATGTTTCTTTAGCGTGTTCAGCCTCATGTTGATCCTCTGTGAAGGGACAGAGCCTAAACATGTGACACTAAAGACTCACGGCTCGGTTTTATTGTTACAGACGGAGAAAGAAAAGAGGTTTTATTTATACACAACTTTTCACTTGTTTCCAAAATGTTTAATTAAAAAACATGAAAACCCGACGCACAAAAGTCACACGAGAAGATTCAAAATAATGAATTTTAAAGAATGAGCCAGAGCCATCCCATAATGAACAGTGTAGAGATGAATATTGTACATGAATAATAATAATATGTAGGAAAGCTAAAGTCCTGGTTCTCCTCGTGGTGACTCTCATACCTGCCATGTCGGTGGCGAAGGGTCGGTCGGGTCTCCATCCCGTGTACCAGCCCACCACCTTCCCCCCGGCCACCAGGGGGCGCTCGTACGCCCGGCCTCCGACCAGCCCCACCGGCCACACGGACACGCCCTTCGTGCTGCGCATCTGCAACGACAAACACGCTGCGGTTACTCCGGGTACTCTGGGTACTCTCATTACTCTCATTACTCTGGTTACTCCACATGTTCTGAGTCTCTATCATTTTATGAGTCTGAGTTTTTAGTTGAATCACAGACATGAAGGATCTTCTCCTGGATCTTAGTTAGTTAGTTAGTTAGTTAGTTAGTTAGTTAGCAGTAAATTAGAATAACTGCCTTGTATAAAATGAGAAAACAATGATGGAAATGTGACAAAAATGTGATAAAAATTTGACAAAAAAAATTACAAAAAAATGATACAAAATTGACAAAAAAATGACAAGAAAGTTACAATAATGAGTTGAATACCCAACAAAAAAATGATGTAAAAAAAAATCTGACGTGAGGAAAAAGATCCTCTCGGTTCAGGCGGGGGTTAAGAGGTTAAAGAGGGGGTGTTCTGCTTTAAAGAGGGGGTGTTCTGCTTTAAAGAGGGGGTGTTCTGCTTTAAAGAGGGGGTGTTCTGCTTTAAAGAGGGGGTGTTCTGCTTTAAAGAGGGGGTGTTCTGCTTTAAAGAGGGGGTGTTCTGCTTTAAAGAGGGGGTGTTCTGCTTTAAAGAGGGGGTGTTCTGCTTTAAAGAGGGGGTGTTCTGCTTTAAAGAGGGGGTGTTCTGCTTTAAAGAGGGGGTGTTCTGCTTTTGTCAGTCCCATAGCACCAGTCTATATCTCACTACAATGATGACAAACCTTCTGCTGGTCTGTAAATGCAGTAAATTAGAATAACTGCCTTGTATAAAATGTCTCTCTCAAAATGGCTGTAGTGAATGTCTTGAAATAGGCCTCTGTCTCTTTAAGAACCTCTGAGCCTTTAGACACGCCCCCTCCACACGCTGTCTGTGGCATCAGTGGGGAGGGGGTTCTGCTGAGGAGCAGTGGTTGGTTACTCGGCTGGTGACCAAAGCTCGGAGGCGTCTCCAGGAGGTGGGGGCGTTCCTAGGAGGACTCAGGCAAACCTATCCCTAAAATGGCCGCCATCAGAGTTTTTACAGATTACTCAGAAATACGTGAATGTGCCAAGGCAACACTTCAGCCATGTTTTTAATGAGGGAGTGACAGAATAACATGAGGGAAAGCTTGACCTTCAGCTCCTCAGTGAACTAAACTAACCCTTCATCTCCTCCAGGCTGGACCACAGTGCTCTCCTCAGGATCTGACGAGGCGAGCGCCCGTTGCCCGCGGCGACGGCGCCTCAGGGCAGAGACGACGCTTCAGCGAGAGGCCGGTCACAGGAGAAAACCCTCCGGCCTGTGAGCGGCATTTGAAAGCTAAGACCCACCAGCTTCCTTCACAAGGAAACAAAACAAGGAGGAGCTGAGGCGCGTTTAAACGAGGCGTGAAGTTCTGCAGTGGAGCAGGTTTCAGATTCGGGTAAAGCTGGAGAGAGTGTGTTTGTTTTGTTCTGAAGGTTATAACATTACACAGAGGAAACAGATCATGGACTCAGTGACTGACGTTAATGATCAGTTTGTAATTCATACTTTTTAGTTTCCACTTGTGAAAGTTTAATGGAGGAAAAACTGGCTCCGCCCCCACTGGGTCATGTGCACAGACTGTAAAAAAAAATGGACGTCTCCTCCTCACTCCTCCCCGTTCACCATAATGACCACGGTCGAGGGGGAAGTCATGGAGGATTTACAGACTCCGCCTCCCCAGCTCTGACGAAGCATGTTCCTAAAAAGGGCATAAGGGCGGGATCTTTACTGTAGACTCCGCCCTTGTGTGACGTGTAGCTCGCGCTGCTCCAATGCTAACAGTCCGACCCTCATTAAGTACCAGATTTATAAAATTCTTCTTACGAAAACCAGTCTGGTTTTCTTAACTGTGACCCAGCGTTATCTCAGGAGGAAGATCAGCCGAGTCTAGTGTTGGAAACATAGAAACCAGGCGTGAAAGTTGTTTTTAAGGTGTTTAACTCCAATGCTTTTCAATGGGGGCCTAGTGGTGGTATGGAGGTACTACAGCAATGGCGGCCCCCAGTGTCGTGGTCATAAAGCAGAGCAGCTAGCGGCCATTGGTCATGTGACATCATCACGTTCTAGAACTTGCTACGCAGCCTCTGGAGGCAAAACACCTGGATGGATGCCTCTTTAATGATACAGAAAACGAAGACGGGGAAACATCTTCAAATGTTTGATCTGTGAAGATGATCCACATCTCCAACAGGAAGCTCCTCCTCCAGAGCTTCACCTTCTGTCCTCCAGGCGACGGCAGACGGAGCATCTGAGCTTCTGTCTGAGGCGTTTGCTGAGGCCAGACTTCAGATCCTCCTGAGCCTGAGTCTGTGATGGACAGTTCTCCTCGTCAGCGATAAACCCTGAGCTCAGACTCAGCTCTTCAGGGCGGAGCCAGAAAGCAGCGGCGAGGGCGGCGGCGGCGATGAGCGGAATCAGCAGAAGCTCACACTTAAGGACGAGACATTAGGAGGAGGAAGCAATCAGGAGAACGAGCTGACGCAGCAGCAGGAATCACTCAGGAGAGGAGAGGGAAGGAATGAGTCTGAGTCTGCAGAACATCTGACTCTACAGAACATCTGACTCAGAACATCTGACTCTGAACATCTGACTCTGAACATCTGACTCTGAACATCTGACTCTACAGAACATCTGACTCTACAGAACATCTGACTCTGAACATCTGACTCTGAACATCTGACTCTACAGAACATCTGACTCTACAGAACATCTGACTCTGAACATCTGACTCTGAACATCTGACTCTGCAGAACATCTGACTCTGAACATCTGACCCACAGAGGAGGAGGATGAAGAGCTCTCTCTGATGATGGGGAACGTTCGAGCCTGTAAATCAGGTCTCAAACTCCGGACTCAGGTCTGAATGTGGATCTCCATGGCAACATCGCGAGGACAAAGGTCTGTTCAGATCAGCTGTGTCGGTCTTAGCTTTCAAATGAGGCCTGTGGTCACAAACTCCAGTCCAGAAGCTTTTAGATTTGGGTAAGATGATCCTGGAGAGCGATAAGTTTAATCACTCCACACTTTCCAAAACCGTAATTACTTCTGGAGTGTTATCGCTCAGCTCTGCCTTTTCTGTGACTAACGGCGGCTCGCGTTCCGCCCCGGGCGACGACTTAATGAGTCTGTCAGCGCCGGACGAAAAGAAAACAGCGTTCTGTAGTTTTAACACATTCACACGTGAACACGCTCTGTCCTCGGTGTCAGCGAGACTTTACTACACGCCATGAGAAACAGACATACTGCTCACTATTCTGACTCAACAACACTAGTCTGAGGCTTTTATTCTGAAAACGGGACAAGTTTAAGGCTTTTATTTTGAAAATGCTACAAATTTAAGGATTTTATTTTGAAAACGGGACAAGTTTAGGCTTTTATTTTGAAAACGGGACAAGTTTAAGGCTTTTATTTTGAAAACGGGACAAGTTTAAGGCTTTTATTTTGGAAACGGGACAAGTTTAAGGCTTTTATTTTGAAAACGGGACAAGTTTAAGGCTTTTATTTTGAAAACGGGACAAGTTTAAGTCTTTTATTTTGAAAACGGGACAAGTTTAAGGCTTTTATTTTGAAAACGGGACAAGTTTAAGGCTTTTATTTTGGAAACGGGACAAATTTAAGGCTTTTATTTTGAAAACAGGACAAGTTTAAGGCTTTTATTTTGGAAACGGGACAAATTTAAGGCTTTTATTTTGAAAACGGGACAAATTTAAGGCTTTTATTTTGAAAACGGGACAAGTTTAAGGCTTTTATTTTGGAAACGGGACAAATTTAAGGCTTTTATTTTGAAAACGGGACAAATTTAAGGCTTTTATTTTGAAAACGGGACAAGTTTGAGGCTTTTATTTTGAAAACGGGACAAGTTTGAGGCTTTTATTTTGAAAACTGGACAAGTTTAAGGCTTTTATTCTGAAAATGGGACAAGTTTGAGGCTTTTATTTTGAAAAAAGGACAAGTTTGAGGCTTTTATTTTGAAAACGGGACAAGTTTGAGGCTTTAATTTTGAAAACGGGACAAGTTTAAGGCTTTTATTTTGAAAAAAGGACAAGTTTGAGGCTTTTATTTTGAAAACGGGACAAGTTTGAGGCTTTTATTTTGAAAACGGGACAAGTTTGAGGCTTTTATTTTGAAAACGGGACAAGTTTGAGGCTTTTATTTTGAAAACGGGACAAGTTTGAGGCTTTTATTTTGAAAAAAGGACAAGTTTAAGGCTTTTATTCTGAAAATGGGACAAGTTTGAGGATTTTATATTGAAAACGGGACAAGTTTGAGGCTTTTATTTTGAAAAAAGGACAAGTTTGAGGCTTTTATTCTGAAAATGGGACAAGTTTGAGGATTTTATATTGAAAACGGGACAGGTTTGAGGCTTTTATTTTGAAAAAAGGACAAGTTTGAGGCTTTTATTTTGAAAACGGGACAAGTTTGAGGCTTTTATTTTGAAAACGGGACAAGTTTAAGGCTTTTATTTTGAAAACGGGACAAATTTAAGGCTTTTATTTTGAAAACGGGACAAGTTTAAGGCTTTTATTTTGGAAATGCTACAAATTTAAGGCTTTTATTTTGAAAACGGGACAAGTTTGAGGCTTTTATTCTGAAAACGGGACAAGTTTGAGGCTTTTATTCTGAAAACGGGACAAGTTTGAGGCTTTTATTTTGAAAACGGGACAAGTTTGAGGCTTTTATTTTGAAAACGGGACAAGTTTGAGGCTTTTATTTTGAAAACTGGACAAGTTTAAAGCTTTTATTTTGAAAACGGGACAAGTTTGAGGCTTTTATTTTGAAAACGGGACAAGTTTGAGGCTTTTATTCTGAAAAAAGGACAAGTTTGAGGCTTTTATTTTGAAAACGGGACAAGTTTGAGGCTTTTATTTTGAAAACGGGACAAGTTTGAGGCTTTTATTTTGAAAACGGGACAAGTTTGAGGCTTTTATTTTGAAAACGGGACAAGTTTAAGGCTTTTATTTTGAAAACGGGACAAATTTAAGGCTTTTATTTTGAAAACGGGACAAGTTTAAGGCTTTTATTTTGGAAATGCTACAAATTTAAGGCTTTTATTTTGAAAACGGGACAAGTTTGAGGCTTTTATTCTGAAAACGGGACAAGTTTGAGGCTTTTATTCTGAAAACGGGACAAGTTTGAGGCTTTTATTTTGAAAACGGGACAAGTTTGAGGCTTTTATTTTGAAAACGGGACAAGTTTGAGGCTTTTATTTTGAAAACTGGACAAGTTTAAAGCTTTTATTTTGAAAACGGGACAAGTTTGAGGCTTTTATTTTGAAAACGGGACAAGTTTGAGGCTTTTATTCTGAAAACGGGACAAGTTTGAGGCTTTTATTTTGAAAACGGGACAAGTTTGAGGCTTTTATTTTGAAAACTGGACAAGTTTAAAGCTTTTATTTTGAAAACGGGACAAGTTTGAGGCTTTTATTTTGAAAACGGGACAAGTTTGAGGCTTTTATTTTGAAAACGGGACAAATTTAAGGCTTTTATTCTGAAAATGGGACAAATTTAAGGCTTTTATTTTGAAAACGGGACAAGTTTAAGCCTTTTATTTTGAAAACGGGACAAATTTAAGGCTTTTATTTTGAAAACGGGACAAATTTAAGGCTTTTATTCTGAAAATGGGACAAGTTTGAGGCTTTTATTTTGAAAACGGGACAAGTTTAAGGCTTTTATTTTGAAAACGGGACAAGTTTGAGGCTTTTATTTTGGAAACGGGACAAGTTTGAGGCTTTTATTTTGGAAACGGGACAAGTTTAAGGCTTTTATTTTGAAAACGGGACAAATTTAAGGCTTTTATTTTGAAAACGGGACAAGTTTGAGGCTTTTATTTTGGAAACGGGACAAGTTTGAGGCTTTTATTTTGAAAACGGGACAAGTTTGAGGCTTTTATTTTGGAAACGGGACAAGTTTAAGGCTTTTATTTTGAAAACGGGACAAATTTAAGGCTTTTATTTTGAAAACGGGACAAATTTAAGGCTTTTATTCTGAAAATGGGACAAGTTTGAGGCTTTTATTTTGAAAACGGGACAAGTTTAAGGCTTTTATTTTGAAAACGGGACAAGTTTGAGGCTTTTATTTTGGAAACGGGACAAGTTTAAGGCTTTTATTTTGAAAACGGGACAACTTTAAGGCTTTTATTTTGAAAACGGGACAAATTTAAGGCTTTTATTTTGAAAACTTGTCACATTAAGAGTTTTCATTCCACTCTGACCGTCTGCACTTCAGTCGCTCCTCCAGACTCTTCACAGACTCTTCACAGACTCTTCACAGACTCTTCTCAGACTCTTCACAGACTCTTCTCAGACTCTTCACAGACTCCTCCACATTTAGGAGGTTTTTTCACACGAGTCAGATCCGACTCCTTCACTCTAATCACAAAGGAGTTCTGAAACTAACGGAGCGATGGCTGATTTCCACAGATTCACTCAACATAACTAACGCAGCTGCACCTGGTTCTTTTGGGACTCTTCCTTTGGCCATTAAAGGCGCTCAGGCCCCTCCCATCCTCGTTCCTCTCTTTCTTTCCCTCCCTCTCACTCAGCGTTCAGACGGTTTATTCAGAAGCTTCCACCAAATGAATCATATTTGAAGTGAATCAACGGCCGAGTTTCATTTCCCTTTGACTCCGCACAAAGGGTCAGTGATGAGGGTTCTTCTGAGGAGCTCCTCTCGTCCTGAGCATTGATTCTGGAGGACCTGGATCAGGGACGGAGCTCCTTCTCACAGCGTCACTTCAGGAGCAGAACATTCAGGTTCAAACAGACTCCTCTCAGCGGCGGGATCAGTTATTAAAGTTCGGGATCTGAAGGTTAAAGGGCCAACATCCTGCAAAATCCACTTTTTGGAAACATGGCCAGTCCTTCGCTGATTCCCCTTCGCTGATTGGTTTACTCCACTTCCTGTTTCCTGCCTATGTTCCGCTCTGGAAAGTTGATGCAGCTGCTAACGGCACGTCAACAGATCAATGGTGCGGTAATGAACACAAGTTGAGAGCAGAAATCCCCCTGACCTCTGAGAGCTCTGACCCTCCTCTTTCCAAAGTGAAAAAGCCAAGTCTCTGTCACTTATGGTTCGCTAAAGTCTGCGACATCAGCCACATCTGGAACACTTTGGAGACGATATTCCTAAAAAAGTTCTAAATGAAGGTCAGGAGAAAGAACTTATGAAGAGCTTTTCTAGTTTCATTCAGGCCAAAGCGTTTTACTGCAACAAACCATCCATTCACCCTCCACTCACTCTCCACTCACTCTCCACTCACTCTCCATCCCAAAGCCTCTAGTCTGAGCGTGAGGAACCCCTGGAACCCCTGGAATCATCAGGACCGATAACCAGAGTTTTGCTTCTTAAAGGAGCAGTAAATCTGAACATCATCAGCAAAAGGTGGAAAGAAACATCCCTGAACCTTTGGATGATGTTGCCCAAACAAACAACAACAATACAACAAGAACAAAACAGGACCCAAAACAGACCCTTGAGGCTCCACACAGCAAATACACAGACTCAGTGTATACATGTGTATGTATATATATATAGCGCCCCCTGCTGGTCTCACCTCGTCGAACAGCTCCAGGCTGTACGTGTTGTGTATATATACATATATAGCGCCCCCTGCATGTGTATATATAATGTATAGCGCCCCCTGTATGTGTATACACATATATATACATATATAGCGCCCCCTTCAGGCCTCACCTCGTCGAACAGCTCCAGGCTGTACGTGTTGTGTATATATACATATATAGCGCCCCCTGCATGTGTATATATACATGTATAGCGCCCCCTGCATGTGTATATACACATATATAGCGCCCCCCGGTGGCCTCACCTCGTCGAACAGCTCCAGGCTGTACGTGTTGTATATATATACATATATATACATATATATATATATCTAGCGCCCCCTGGTGGCCTCACCTCGTCGAACAGCTCCAGGCTGTACGTGTTGTGTATATAGCGCCCCCTGTATGTGTATATACACATGTATAGCGCCCCCTTTAGGCCTCACCTCGTCGAACAGCTCCAGGCTGTACGTGTTGTGTATATATACATATATAGTGCCCCCTGCATGTGTATATACACATATATAGCGCCCCCCGGTGGCCTCACCTCGTCGAACAGCTCCAGGCTGTACGTGTTGTATATATATACATATATATACATATATATATATATCTAGCGCCCCCTGGTGGCCTCACCTCGTCGAACAGCTCCAGGCTGTACGTGTTGTGTATATAGCGCCCCCTGTATGTGTATATACACATGTATAGCGCCCCCTTTAGGCCTCACCTCGTCGAACAGCTCCAGGCTGTACGTGTTGTATATATACATATATAGCGCCCCCCGTATGTGTATATATACATATATAGCGCCCCCTGGTGGCCTCACCTCGTCGAACAGCTCCAGGCTGTACGTGTTGTGTATATAGCGCCCCCTGTATGTGTATATACACATGTATAGCGCCCCCTTTAGGCCTCACCTCGTCGAACAGCTCCAGGCTGTACGTGTTGTCGTCGTCGGCGAAGAACACGACCCCCGGGTCCCGCCTCCCGCGGTGCGAGCGTAGCCAGGCGAGCGCGGCGTTGCGCTGCTCGGTGGCGCGGGGCATCCCGGTGCGTTTGAAGCGGCGCGGCGTGAAGATGTGCAGGTGCGTGAACGCCGTGACGCCGCAGCGCGACAGGAAGCGGCTCACCAGGTCGGAGCGCGACGCCGAGTCCTCCACCACGATCCAGTGCAGCCGCGCCACCTGCCGCAGCGCCTGCGCCACACGCGTTAGCTCCGCCTTCTGCACCGGCCGCGTGTACGTGGGCGTCACCGCGTAGATCACCGGCAACGCCGACAGGTTCACGGGCGCGGCCGCCGAGCGCTGGGGGCGGAGCCTCGGCGACAGCGGAGACAAGAACGTCCGTTTGGTGTCGAGGTCGATCATGATGATGACGATGAGCGCCCACGGGAGGAGGATGAAGAAGCGGCTGAAGAGGACGGACTTCATCTGTGCAGCAGTATCCGAGTATTTATACTCTGTGCTTCAGTATCCGAGTATTTATACTCTGTACTCCAGTATCACAGTACTCCAGTATCTCTGTACTCCAGTATCTCTGTACTCCAGTATCACAGGGAATATACTATAACAGTACTCTAGTATCAACTTTACTCCAGGAGGAGGATGAAGAAGCGGCTGAAGAGGACGGACTTCATCTGTGCTGCAGTATCCGAGTATTTATACTCTGTGCTTCAGTATCCGAGTATTTATACTCTGTACTCCAGTATCACAGTACTCCAGTATCTCTGTACTCCAGTATCTCTGTACTCCAGTATCACAGGGAATATACTATAACAGTACTCTAGTATCAACTTTACTCCAGGAGGAGGATGAAGAAGCGGCTGAAGAGGACGGACTTCATCTGTGCTGCAGTATCCGAGTATTTATACTCTGTACTCCAGTGTCTCAGTACTCCAGTGTCTCTGTACTCCAGTATCCGAGTAAATCTACTTTACTCCAGGAGGAGGATGAAGAAGCGGCTGAAGAGGACGGACTTCATCTGTGCTTCAGTATCCGAGTAAATGTACTCTGTACTCCAGTGTCCCAGGGAATATACTGTAACAGTACTCTAGTATCCAAGTAAATCTACTTTACTTCGGTATCTGAGTAATTCGACTGTACCTAGACTTTACTCGAGTAGTATTTGACTCTCTGTAAAGACAAAACACTTTTCAAACAGACTTTAAATATCTCAAATACTGCAGTACTTTAACCCGAGTAACATTGACCGGGAGTATCAGTACTTTTACTCGAGTATCAGCGCTGTCTCCTTTTGACCCAGATGCGGATAAATCCAAGAGTCTCGGTGTTGAAGAGTAACGAGTCCCGGTAACGGCACAAACCCCCCCGCGGATCCACGAGCGGGAAGAGCCTGAGGAACCTCCACAGCGCGGCTTCAGCGGAGCGGCTCCTCCAGAAGCTCCAGAAGCTCCAGAAGCTCCAGAAGCTCCAGAAGCTCCAGAAGCTCCAGAAGCTCCAGAAGCTCCAGCCCAGGCGCGGCTCCTCCAGCCCGGAGAGAAACGCGGTGTTTTTGTCCCCGCACGGCCTCGGTCCCGGTAATCCTGCCTCACGCGCTCGCGCAGGAGCGGCTGAACCCCCAGACGCTGCGCCGCTGGTTCTGCCTGATGCTCACGCTCCAAAAACCGCCCGCGCTCCCCGGTTCCTCAGCGGCAGCGGCGGCGGCGGCGGCGGCGCGTCCCGCGGAGAAGGCACCGCACGCGCAGCCCGAGCCATGACGAGGAGAACCGGAGAAAACCGACGCAGGAATCCGTGAAACGCGTCCAAACGTGAGATCCGGGGCCGCGGGAGATCCGGGGCTGAGGCTCACCGAGCACGCACCGTCTCCTCCGGGACAGTCAGCGCCAAACACCCCCCCCCCCCCACACCGGAGCGCGCTTCGGCCCGTGGTCAGGAATGAAGCGCGGTCACCTCTACGTGCTCGGTGTGCGCGGAGAGCGGAGGATCCTGCGGGAGAACAGCGGGAGGACCGGGAGGACCGGGAGG
>NC_136863.1:625458-699406 GCF_951799975.1 Gobius niger
TACAAAAAAATAGATAAAAAATTTAGAGAAAAATTGAGGAAAAATTGATGAAAAATGGGGGAAAAAATGACAAAATGTGACAAAAATGTGACAAAAAATTTACAAAAAAAATTACAAATAATGGACACAAAAATTTACAAAAATTTGACAAAAAATGGACAAAAAAATGACAAAAATTTGACAAAAAATTGACAAAAAAGACACAAAATTGATAGAAATGTGAAAAAAAAATGACAAGAAAGTTACAATAATGAGTTGAATACCCAACAAAAAAATTATGGAAAGAAAATCTGACGTAAGGTAAAAGATCCTCTCGGTTCAGGCGGGAGTTAAGAGGTTAAAGAGGGGCTGTTCTGCTTTAAAGAGGGCGTGTTCTGCTTTAAAGAGGGGGTGTTCTGCTTTAAAGAGGGGGTGTTCTGCTTTAAAGAGGGGGTGTTCTGCTTTAAAGAGGGGGTGTTCTGCTTTTGTCAGTCCCACAGCACCAGTCTATATCTCACTACAATGATGACAAACCTTCTGTTGGTCTGTAAATGCAGTAAATCAGAATAACTGCCTTGTATAAAATGTCTCTCTCAAAATGGCTGTAGTGAATGTCTTGAAATAGGCCTCTGTCTCTTTAAGAACCTCTGAGCCTTTAGACACGCCCCCTCCACACGCTGTCTGTGGCATCAGTGGGGAGGGGGTTCTGCTGAGGAGCAGTGGTTGGTTACTCGGCTGGTGACCAAAGCTCGGAGGCGTCTCCAGGAGGTGGGGGCGTTCCTAGGAGGACTCAGGCAAACCTATCCCTAAAATGGCCGCCATCAGGCAAACCTATCCCTAAAATGGCCGCCATCAGAGTTTTTACAGATTACTCAGAAATACGTGAATGTGCCAAGGCAACACTTCAGCCATGTTTTTAATGAGGGAGTGACAGAATAACATGATGGAAAGCTTTTGGCGGGGTTAAGGAGAACGTCTGAAGTTCTAGAGGTTTGTTTTGGAGTCCAGAGCTCCTCCTCCTCCTCCTCCTCCTCATGGTGAGTCTGAAGTGAACTCTGTTTTTAGATTCTGGAGGTGAAAAGAGCGGCGGCGGCGGCGGCGGCGGCGGCGCTGGTGTCGGAGTAAACAGCAAAACAAGCCTCAGTGGAATATTAAGCGGCCTCAGAGTCTTTAGGTTCAGAAGCTCCAACATCATCACGGATTCAAACTTTATTAAAACAAACAGAGACTAAACAGCGTCGCTCCTCTTCTTATTAAACCCGTCCTGCACATCTTCATCTTCTTCTTCTCCAGTTTGGCTTCACCTAAAGATGAAAATGTGCGACAATAACACAATCTAAAAGTGACAAAAAAAACACAAATAAAGAGTGAATAAATAAAGACAAACACACTTACAGAATGTGACCGAGACGTGCTGGAAAAGAAAGAGTCACCAACACAAGTTACATTACGTTTGGTGGGTCTTAGCTTTCAAATGAAGCGTTACACTGGCCTGTCGAGGAGACGGGGCAGTTTGTTTGGCTGCGTCCGAAACCCTTAAATTGTCTCCTCTAAGCACTAACACTATAACTAACTCCTTAACCTTTCATGACTGTTAGATCTGTGCAGTTCGGAAACTAGAGCTTCAGCTGCATTTGAACAATCCGTCCGTCCTTAAACAGGGGAAAGGGAAGTGACATCACCAACAGCTGTTTTTCTTCTTCTTTAAAGTTATTGGTGGAGTGCAGGCCAAACAAAAGTGCATGTCGCCCCCTAGTGTCCAACAACAACATAGTGTCCAAACAAAGACATTTAAGGAGAAAATGCTAAAGTGGCTATGATAGTTAGCATCAGAGGTCCCTATGCTAAAGTGGCTATGATAGTTAGCATCAGAGGTTACTATGCTAAAGTGGCTATGATAGTTAGCACCAGAGGTCCCTATGCTAAAGTGGCTATGATAGTTAGCATCAGAGGTCCCTATGCTAAAGTGGCTATGATAGTTAGCATCAGAGGTCCCTATGCTAAAGTGGCTATGATAGCTAGCATCAGAGGTCCCTATGCTAAAGTGGCTATGATAGCTAGCATCAGAGGTCCCTATGCTAAAGTGGCTATGATAGTTAGCATCAGAGGTCCCTATGCTAAAGTGGCTATGATAGTTAGCATCAGGGGTCCCTATGCTAAAGTGGGTATGATAGTTAGCACCAGAGGTCCCTATGCTAAAGTGGCTATGATAGTTAGCACCAGAGGTCCCTATGCTAAAGTGGCTATGATAGTTAGCATCAGAGGTCCCTATGCTAAAGTGGCTATGATAGTTAGCATCAGAGGTCCCTATGCTAAAGTGGCTATGATAGTTAGCACCAGAGGCCCCTATGCTAAAGTGGCTATGATAGTTAGCACCAGAGGTCCCTATGCTAAAGTGGCTATGATAGTTAGCACCAGAGGTCCCTATGCTAAAGTGGCTATGATAGTTAGCACCAGAGGTCCCTATGCTAAAGTGGCTATGATAGTTAGCATCAGAGGTCCCTATGCTAAAGTGGCTATGCTAGTTAGCATCAAGGCTCCTTTTCCTAACTACTTCCTAACTGACAGACCAATTCGGAAGCATCTTGCCATGGCGGACGCTGACGCACATCCGGTTTGGCGTAAGAGCTCTTAGCAATTTGATGGTTTCGGACGGAGCCCTCGTTGTTTCCAGAGTTTTCTGCTCATCAACAGGAAATCCAAGAGTCAGAGCTGCTTTAAAGGAACAGGCCAGTGTTTTCCAGAAAATAACCCAGACATTAAAGTTTGGGAAAAGACATAAAAACATTTCAAACGTGTGTAAATGACGATTATCACGACTCTGACAGGATTTTATCTGAACTCTCGCCTTCACTCTCAGTCATTCATGTTTATTTACCGTGTGTTTGCCTATTGGAAGAGAAGAAGAAAACCCACACACATGTTATATATCAGCACCAGCGTACAGCGCCCTCTAGTGCCGCCCCAGTCTGCCCTTTTAGATTTGGGTAAAACTGAACTGGATTAACTGTGCTGAGTTTTAATGATAAAACAGAATCTACAGCGACTAAACCTCCAGAAGAGCCAGAGTCGTGTTTAGTTCAAAGACAGGGTTTGTTTCCAGTGAAAAACAGCTTCACTTTAACAAAACCATGAACACATGAGAGTCTAAAGCTGTGACATCATCATCATCATCATCATCATCATCATCATCAAGCTATGACATCATCCTCATCCCTCCTCCACATGATCCGCTTGTGTCAGGCATATCGGGGACAGGAAGTGAAAGGTTAGTGCTAGATCGTATGCTCCGGAGGGACAGTCTGCTGTGATTTTGTATAGATCTATGAGTTGGTTTGTCTAAAAATACAAATAATCCTAATCCTAACCCTAATCCTTAACTCCCGCCTGAACCGAGCACACTTTCTCCAGTTTGGCTTTACCCCAATCCAAAACCTTCTGGAAAAAAGCTGTGAAAATAGCAACAAAACTGAGACGAAAACAATGATGGAAATGTGACAAAAAAGTGACGAAAAATTGATGAAAAAGTGGCAAAAATGTCACAAAAATGTCACTAGAAATTGACATTAAATTGACGGAAAAATGACAAAAATGTCACACAAAAATAACAAAAAATTGATAAAAAAAAAATTGACAAAAAATGACAAAAATGTGACAAAAAATTACAAAAAATTGATTAAAAAAATGACAAAAAAATTGATTAAAAAAATGACAAAAATGTGATAAATGTGACGAAAAAATGGACGAAAAAATGACAAAAATGTGAAAAAAATCTGATGACGTGAGGAAAAAGATCCTTTCGGTTCAGGCGGGAGTTAAGAGGTTAACCATTTCCCTGGCCCTCACCTTAATTTGTGTCATGATATCTCACGTTTTCACAGCAGACTGTCCCTCCCGAGCATACGATCTAGCACTAACCGAAGTGAATCGGAGCTAGCGAACGCTGGAGAATCGGGGCTCCGGTGTTTAGCGCATGCGTAGCCTCGCATGTTTACGGCGGCTCTTTGATACTTTATTGATCTCACAGATGGAGAAAGTGTTAATTAGGCAATGTGTAAATAATGTCGGCTATATTTATGTAAAATACATTGAAATAAATAATTGTAACGATGATAGAAATGATAATAACGATTATGAAAGATTTGACAAAGCAACAGAACAACAAGTTGTAAATTGTGTATATTTATAGAAAATACAAATGAACAAAATAATGATGATTTTGATGATGATATAAATTATAATAACAATTATTAACGATCAGATTTGACTAAACAAAAACACAACAATTGACTATTAAAAAATGTACAATCTATGATAACATGTATAGGCCTATATATATACACACAAGGCAGCCAAATATAAGATTTAAATAGGTTAGGTCCTCATAAAGCTGCTTTGCTTTGTCAAATCTTTCATAATCGTTATTATTTCTATCATCATTACAATTATTTATTTCAATGTATTTTACATAAATATAGCCTAGAAAATTTACACATTGCCTAATTAACACACTGCCGTAAACAAGCGAGGCTGCGCATGCGCTAAACACCGTAGCCCCGATTCTCCAGCGTTCGCTAGCTTCGATTCACTTCCTGTCCCCAATATGCCTGACACAACGCTGAACTCAGGCTCAGGTTAAACAGTCAAAACAGCAGCTCCAGAATGACTTTGGTTTTTATATTAGCCCCGCCTTCCACATGTTTCCTCCTCCAATCACAGAGGACCCGGAGCTTCAGTCTCATTATTCCCATGTTTAAAGTGAAAGTAGCTTCTTCCAAATCCAAGTCCCGTTTGTTCTGCGTGACGTCCTTGAATCGATCCCAGAACAGACGACAAAAGGGCAGAAAAACATGAATTTTCCCACATTTGTTTACAGAATTTTTGCTATTTTTAATTCAAAACATTTTCCCCATTTTTGCCCCATTTTTTACAGAACTTTTCAAAATTTTGCCACAATTTTCTCTCATTTATTCTGCCCTTTTCCCCCTGTGTTTGCCATTTTTTTGACATAGCTCTTCCTTATTTTTGCTATGGTGGGGCTTTAGGGGGCGGGACTCTAGGGCAGGATGTTAGGGGGCGGGGCCTTAGGGGGCGGGGCGTTAGGGGGCGGGGCCGGGCCGGACGCTGGAGCCCCTGCAGAGGAAGGCCGTGGTCCTGGAGTTCTCTGGAAGTCGGTGGCTCAGGTAAACTCCAAACGTCACCTGTGGAAATAAAGCAGATCCTCACTGGCTCCAGCAGGGGGCGCTAAAGATCTTATGTAAGGCCGGGCTCCTCACTGGCTCCAGCAGGGGGCGCTAAAGAAAAACAAAGCTTCAGTTCTTTCTCTGAGCCACAGTGAGTCTAACAAAGCAACATGAGCCTGAGCAGATCAGAAAACCCCTCCAGGAGCAGGAATGGAGGACTTCATCTTTCCCCAATGCTAATGCTAATGCTAATGCTAATGCTAATGCTAATGCTAATGTCGCTGGTCAATAAGCAGGTCATCAGTGTCAGATCAGACTGAGACTCAGGTGTGAGCTCGGTCGTAGAGGGGCGGAGCCAAGCTGGACTCCTCCCTGTGGACTCAAGCTAGCCCCTCCCCCCTGCGTGGCACAGGGGTTGGGTCCATTGTGCATGTTTTAGTTGGTTCCGGGACGGGTTCCAGAACAATCTGCTGTGAGTGCTCCTCGTTCCTCTGGACTTTAGATCATCCAGGACTTTGGCCCCGAGTCCAGATCAATACCTGGCAGAGCAGGCGTGTGTGAAGCACTTAAAGGGGAGGTCTGGAGGAAACACGCTTATATTATATTATATTATATTACAGTATATTATATATTATATTATATGAAGAAACGGATCTGAGACCAGGATGTAAAGAACCTTCACTCAACAGGAAGTCACTCAGAGCTTCATTAGTCTGTGCTGTTTCAGAGCGTGGTGTCCTGCACTGGTCAGCTCCTCCTGTGCCTTGGCCCCTGAGCTCTCACAGAGACAGCAGAGGGTCTCTGGTTCGGGCTCTTGTATTAGTGGTAGTCGTAGCAGTATTGTAGTAGTAGTAGTAGTAGTACTGCAGTAGTAGTAGTAGTAGTAGTAGTAGTAGCAGTATTGTAGTAGTAGTAGTAGTATTGCAGTAGTAGTACCTTGCCTTGGCCCCTGAGCTCGGACAGACTCAGCAGAGGTTCTCGGGTTCGGGCTCCGCTCTCCTGGTCGATGCCGACCATGTGACATCGCCCGCACGGCCCCGACACCTGAACCACAGAGAGGACACTTTAAAGCAGAACTTTCCCTCAGGAACCACAGAGAGGACACTTTAACCACAGAGCAGGAGCTGTTTAAGTCAGGTTTAAACCTCTCGGAGCCGCGTTAGTCGGTTCTAACGCCGACACAGTGTTGTTCCTCCTGCATTATAACGTCTAACGCGGCTCCTCGTTGTTTAATCCGCTTATACCAGGGTCCCACAAACCTAACATTTATAATAAATGTGTTTTTCATTGACTAAAGTCACTAAATCTGCCAGACTACGGGACTATTTTGTGTGGGTTATTAGCCGGTCACTGAAGGCTGGTCTCAGAGCGAGTCATTCTCCGCAGCTATTACGAGGATCTCAGTCAGGCTCAACGACACAACATCAGCACAGAATCACAACACAACAGGACTAACCCGGAAACACTTTTCCCTGGAAGTAAACACCGATATGCGGCACTCGTGGGCACCACTTATTTACCTTTTTTTTGTCACATTATTTGTCTTTTTTTTGTCGTTTTTTTTTGTCGTTTTTTTTTGTCGTTTTTTGTCACATTTTTTGTCACATTTTTGTCTTTTGGTTTTTTTTTGTCATTTTTTGTCATTTTTTTGTCATTTTTTGTCATTTTTTGGTCATTTTTTGTCACATTTTTTATCTTTTTTTTGTCATTTTTTGGTCATTTTTTGTCATTTTTTGTCACATTTTTTATCTTTTTTTTGTCATTTTTTTTTCACATTTTTTATCTTTTTTTTGTCATTTTTTGTTCATTTTTAGTCATTTTTTGTCATTTTTTGTCATTTTTTGTCTTTTTTTTTTTTTTTTTGTCATTTTTTGGCTTTTTTTAAAAAAATTTTTTGTCATTTTTAGTCATTTTTTTGTCTTTTTTTGTCATTTTTTTTGTCATTTTTTTGTCATTTTTTGTCATTTTTTGTCACATTTTTTATCTTTTTTTTGTCATTTTTTGTCATTTTTTGTCATTTTTTGTCATTTTTTGTCATTTTTTTTGTCATTTTTTCTCTTTTTTGGGTCATTTTTTGTCTTTTTTTTTGTCATTTTTTGTCTTTTTTTGTCTTTTTTTTGTCTTTTTTTGTCATTTTTTAGTCATTTTTTGTCTTTTTTTTCTTTTTTTGTCATTTTTTTGTCATTTTTTTGTCATTTTTTTTGTCATTTTTTATCACATTTTTTATCTTTTTTTTGTCATTTTTTGTCATTTTTTGTCATTTTTTGTCATTTTTTGTCATTTTTTTGTCATTTTTTGTCATTTTTTGTCATTTTTTGTCATTTTTTGTCATATTTTTTTTTTTTTTGTCATTTTTTGGCTTTTTTTTTTTTTTTTTTGTGGTCATTTTTAGTCATTTTTTTGTCATTTTTTTGTCATTTTTTTGTCATTTTTTTGTCATTTTTTGTCATTTTTTGTCACATTTTTTATCTTTTTTTTGTCATTTTTTGTCATTTTTTGTCATTTTTTGTCATTTTTGGTCATTTTTTTTTGTCATTTTTTGTCTTTTTTGGGTCATTTTTTGTCTTTTTTTTGTCTTTTTTTGTCATTTTTTGTCATTTTTTGTCTTTTTTTTGTCTTTTTTTGTCATTTTTTAGTCATTTTTTTTCTTTTTTTTCTTTTTTTGTCATTTTTTTGTCATTTTTTTGTCATTTTTTTTTGTCATTTTTTGTCACATTTTTTATCTTTTTTTTGTCATTTTTTGTCATTTTTTGTCTTTTTTTGGTCATTTTTTGTCTTTTTTTTGTCATTTTTTGTCTTTTTTTGTCATTTTTTGTCATTTTTTTGTCATTTTTTGTCATTTTTTTGTCATTTTTTGTCATTTTTTGTCACATTTTTTATCTTTTTTTTGGTCATTTTTTGTCATTTTTTGTCATTTTTTGGTCATTTTTTGTCTTTTTTTGTCATTTTTTTTTTTTTTTTTTGTCTTTTTTTGTCTTTTTTTGTCATTTTTTGTCTTTTTTTTGTCATTTTTTGTCATTTTTTGTCATTTTTTGTCTTTTTTTGTCTTTTTTTTGTCATTTTTTGTCATTTTTTGGTCATTTTTGGTCTTTTTTTGTCATTTTTTTTCTTTTTTTTGTCATTTTTTGTCATTTTTTTGTCTTTTTTTTGTCTTTTTTTGTCATTTTTTTGTCATTTTTTGTCATTTTTTGTCATTTTTTTGTCATTTTTTGTCATTTTTTGTCACATTTTTTATCTTTTTTTTGTCATTTTTTGTCTTTTTTGTGTCACATTTTTTATCTTTTTTTGTCATTTTTTTGTCATTTTTTGTCACATTTTTAATCTTTTTTTTGTCATTTTTTGGTCATTTTTAGTCATTTTTTGTCACATTTTTTATCTTTTTTTTGTCATTTTTTTTCACATTTTTTATCTTTTTTTTGTCATTTTTTGTTCATTTTTTGTCATTTTTTGTCATTTTTTGTCATTTTTTGTCATATTTTTTTTTTTTTTTGTCATTTTTTGGCTTATTTTTTTTTTTTTTTTGTCATTTTTAGTCATTTTTTTGTCTTTTTTTGTCATTTTTTTGTCATTTTTTTGTCATTTTTTGTCATTTTTTGTCACATTTTTTATCTTTTTTTTGTCATTTTTTGTCATTTTTTGTCATTTTTTGTCATTTTTTTGTCATTTTTTGTCTTTTTTGGGTCATTTTTTGTCTTTTTTTTTGTCATTTTTTGTCATTTTTTGTCTTTTTTTTGTCTTTTTTTGTCATTTTTTAGTCATTTTTTGTCTTTTTTTTCTTTTTTTGTCATTTTTTTGTCATTTTTTTGTCATTTTTTTTGTCATTTTTTGTCACATTTTTTATCTTTTTTTTGTCATTTTTTGTCATTTTTTGTCATTTTTTGTCATTTTTTGTCATTTTTTTTGTCATTTTTTGTCTTTTTTGGGTCATTTTTTGTCTTTTTTTGTCATTTTTTGTCTGTTTTTTGTCTTTTTTTGTCATTTTTTAGTCATTTTTTTTCTTTTTTTGTCATTTTTTTGTCATTTTTTTGTCATTTTTTTTGTCATTTTTTGTCACATTTTTTATCTTTTTTTTGTCATTTTTTGTCATTTTTTGTCTTTTTTTGGTCATTTTTTGTCTTTTTTTTGTCATTTTTTGTCTTTTTTTGTCATTTTTTGTCATTTTTTGTCATTTTTTGTCATTTTTTGTCATTTTTTGTCACATTTTTTATCTTTTTTTTTGTCATTTTTTGTCATTTTTTGTCATTTTTTGGTCATTTTTTGTCTTTTTTTGTCATTTTTTGTCATTTTTTGTCATTTTTTTGTCTTTTTTTTGTCTTTTTTTGTCTTTTTTTGTCATTTTTTGTCTTTTTTTTGTCATTTTTTGTCATTTTTTGTCATTTTTTGTCTTTTTTTGTCTTTTTTTGTCATTTTTTGTCATTTTTTGTCATTTTTTGTCATTTTTTTGTCATTTTTTGTCATTTTTTGTCACATTTTTTTTTATTTTTTTGTCATTTTTTGTCATTTTTTGTCATTTTTTGGTCATTTTTGGTCTTTTTTTGTCATTTTTTTTCTTTTTTTTGTCATTTTTTGTCATTTTTTTGTCTTTTTTTTGTCTTTTTTTGTCATTTTTTTGTCATTTTTTGTCATTTTTTGTCATTTTTTTGTCATTTTTTGTCATTTTTTGTCACATTTTTTATCTTTTTTTTGTCATTTTTTGTCTTTTTTGTGTCACATTTTTTATCTTTTTTTGTCATTTTTTTGTCATTTTTTGTCACATTTTTTATCTTTTTTTTGTCATTTTTTGTCTTTTTTTTGTCATTTTTTGTCATTTTTTGTCATTTTTTCGTCTTTTTTTGTCTTTTTTCCTCTTTTTTTTGTCTTTTTTTGTCACATTTTTGGCACATCTTCATCATTGTTTTCGTCTCAGTTCTGTCGCTATTTTCACACCTTTTTTCCAGAAGCTTTTGGATTGGGGTAAAGCCGAGCTGGAGAAAATGTGCTTGGTTCAGGCGGGAGTTCAGGGGTCAACCTGAAGAAACAGCTGCGGTGGAGTCGCTCACACCTGGGCCCCCCCAACTCAAACTTTTATGTTTGACTTTACTAATCCAGACAAAGATGCTTCAATGCAGGATCATTTTATGTACGCCTGAAAATGATGAATAGCCTTAACCGTTTCCAATAGAAATGTAAAGCTCATATGTTATTAACAGTAGCTAACCTAGCTGCTCACTCTCCTCTACAAACATTTAGCAAACACTAAATCCATCTCATACGTTCCTGTCAGTCACTAATAGGGGTTATGCGCTAACGACTTCCGCATTCCGATAAGTGAGTAAATCACTTCCGGTTACCATGTTATTTAATAGGAGCAAGAACTTTTTAGCAGCTGAAAACACTGTCACTTGTTTTACACATTGGAAAACGGGTCAAAACAGCTCCACTACGTAGAGCTGCACATTCTTAGCTGCTCAAATGAGAGATTCCAGGAGTAAAAGTTGCGTATTTATTGAATGCTAACGCTTGTGGGGCCGTAGCTATCATTAAGCTAGCTTTAGCCGCCTCACCCGACGCACTTTATTTAAATTCATGCACTGCCCACGGACGTGTATTTGCATCGTCTGTGATCACAAACAATACACAAGAGCCAGTTTTATTAAAGTATATCCAACAGGAGACTTCGAACTGACGCGTTATTGATGTAACCGGACTTTTACGACAAAACTGGTTTAAACGATGCAGCCTCCGCGGTGGAGCTGCCTGTGCGTCAGGAGCATCTCTCCCCATAAACTGACTACGAAAGACACGGGCACACGCCTCTAACCAGAGAGAAAAGACACGCGCATATGGGTCAGCAATGGGTGTACGTGTCAGGCCATGGTCATGTGCAGATCTTTTCACTGTGAAATCTTCCACAAAGGTTTTACTTTAGGATCGTGAAGAGGAGGCGAGCAGCGCCTTTACCAAACACTTTTGGTTTCGTATTGATCGGTCAAATATTTGCGGAGGTCTTCAAAATTTCGGATTGCAACTGAGCAGCATCCGTGTAATGGAGTTTATTTACGTGCGCCTTTACCAGTTCAGGGGAAACACGCGATGTCTGGCACTTTATAGATCATGGCACAAAATTAAGACGCAGAAGATTTCTTACCGGGCGGTCTCCATGAGCACCACGACATGTGAAGCTTCACGTAGCAAGTCCCGAAGAGCAGCTCCAACCAGGTAAAAGACACCAGCCTCCCACTGTCCACACAGGCGTGTTCAAGTCCAGAGCACCTGCTCCTCCCACAGGCGTGTTCAAGTCCAGAGCACCTGCTCCTCCCACAGGCGTGTTCAAGTCCAGAGCACCTGCTCCTCCCACAGGCGTGTTCAAGTCCAGAGCACCTGCTCCTCCCACAGGCGTGTTCAAGTCCAGAGCACCTGCTCCTCCCGGTGCAGCTCGGTCTTTATGAGAGACGTGAGCTTTTGTCCTCAACTCGGACCTGCACCGACCGCACACTTCCAGATGCGCGTCTGTACAGCATTATCTTTGTTCAACATTTAGCACATTATGTAATAATTTAAATGCATTCATAACTATCATAAAAATATGAAGATTATTTTAACATTCAGAAACTTCAAGTTTTTTCTTTCAAATTGTAGAAACTTAAAAAGTTTCAATGTCACGTCTGCAAAATTAAAGCATATGCTGCACATGACGCACACACAGCTGGAAGAATATATTATGCAATCTTGTTGAACAGTTCAGCAGAGAGCGTTTATAACAAAATACAGGCTTTATTTTCCTCTTGTTTGGAAACAGGCATTACGCACAGGCTATAGTAAATTAAACTAGCCTCGGCCCTACATGAAAAATGATTTCGGAAATGATATAATTGCCTAAATGTAACGTTGTCAGTCGCACCCCAACGGACTTGTCCTAAAGTCATCAAGTCTCGACGCTGATGACTTTCATCAGAGGCAGGCGGTAGTTTGGCTTTTGCAGCTCACATCTGCAGCTGGCCCTGACTGATGCAGATGTGGAGCGGCTGCAGCCGCGCGTCCTGACGCACAGGCAGCTCCACCACGGAGGCTGCATCGATTAAACCAGCTTTGTTTCATAAATTCAGCTTAGCCTTCAGTAAAATATACATACAACATGTGAAAATCGTATCCAGAGGTGTGCGTGTGTGTGTGTGTGTGTGTGTGTGTGTGTGCGTGTGTGCGTGTGCGCGTGTGCGTGTGCGTGTGCGTGTGCGTGTGCGCGTGTGCGTGTGCGCGTGCGCGTGTGTGTGTGTGTGTGTGTGTGTGTGTGTGTGTGTGCGTGTGTGCGTGTGCGCGTGTGCGTGTGCGTGTGCGTGTGCGTGTGCGCGTGTGCGTGTGCGCGTGTGTGTGTGTGTGTGTGTGCGTGTGTGTGTGTGAAAAGGCTTCAGAACAGGCTTAATGCATCTACAGAAGAACAGCCACAGCATCGTAACAGTCCGGTTACATCAATAACGCGTCAGTTCGAAGTCTCCTGTTGGATATACTTTAATAAAACTGGCTCTTGTGTATTGTTTGTGATCACAGACGATGCAAATACACGTCCGTGGGCAGTGCATGAATTTAAATAAAGTGCGTCGGGTGAGACGGCTAAAGCTAGCTTAATGATAGCTACGGCCCCACAAGCGTTAGCATTCAATACCGGGCGGCTCGGTAGCGCAGTGGTTAGTGCTCTCGCTTCACAGCTAGAAGGTCCCGGGTTCGATTCCCACCTGGACGGGGCCTTTCTGTGTGGAGTTTGCATGTTCTCCCTGTGTCTGCGTAGGTTTCCTCCGGGTTCTCCGGTTTCCCCGACCACTAAAAACATGTACAATAGGCCAGGATGAATGATGTGTGAGTGAATGTATGGTGGTGTCAGAGGGTCCGTTGGCGCAGACGTGTGTAGTCGCGAAAGCGCTTCTGACAGTCTCCCCCAGGGGAAACTGAAGCTACAAACGTAGCTTTCCACCACCGAGTATGGAGTGAATGTACAACTGTCTCATGTAAAGCGCTTTGTGACTATATGTCTGTGAAAGGCGCTATATAAATAAAGATCTTCTTCTTCTTCTTCTTCTTCAATAAATACGCAACTTTTACTCCTGGAATCTCTTGTTTGAGCAGCTAAGAATGTGCAGCTCTACGTAGTGGAGCTATTTTGACCCGTTTTCCAATGTGTAAAACAAGTGACAGTGTTTTCAGCTGCTAAAAAGTTCTTGCTCCCATTAAATAACATGGTAACCGGAAGTGATTTACTCACTTATCGGAATGCGGAAGTGGTTAGCGCATAACCCCTATTACGCCTTTATCTGAGTCAGCTGTGTCAGGCGTTGCTATGGCGACGCCACAGCGGAGTGACATCCCAGTGATTTAACTACCGGACTACGTGTGCGGTTACACCAAAATAATGCACCAGCCAATCAGAGTCCAGTATTTAGTTAGTTAGTTAATTTATTTTCTTCGGTCATTATGAACATTTAAATCACATGTCACATGTTTTCCAAAGATCTAAGACGTTATACAATAAGAAAACACAGTAAGAATTAAATCTAAATGATGCCTGACCGAAGGGGTTTAGGCTGAAGTCAAGACTTATTTTGCCTAACCCCTTTTACAAACTGTGACTCTGTGTCCAAAGATGACACATTATACACTTTCTTTAATACCAACCCAGTATTCACCCAGACCATAGATAGAGACGCATTTCTGGACTCGCCCATATATGGTCATTTTTAAAAACAGCTAAGGGTAAAACGGTTTTGAAAATATTTATATTCTTTAATTATTCAAAAACTACTTTAACAAACGCTGAATTATGAATATAGTTTCTACTAAATAATGATGAAGACATGGGGAGGAGCAAAGTGGTTCAACAGCCCATAAATACCTGAATAACGGAGAATGCTAACTTGATGCTACATGTTAGCATCGGGCCGTTTTTTCACTTCTACTGAACAATCTGCTGTGAGAAAACATCCATATGGGCCTGATTTAGACTTGACTTTATTTATGTGATAAATAAGTTGATATTCCACCAGAAAATGGCAAAAAAGAGGGAAATTTGTGTTTCTCTAAAGATTCTATTTTCCCCCTATGCGAGGCCACGCCCCCTTCTATGACGAGATGGTATATTGCATGTTAATGAACACACAGGGTAAAGTAGTTCCTGATCCTGATCCTGAACCTCAGAGTAAAACATGTATAACAGGTTTATGTCTCTTTAAATCATCATAATGAGACTCATTAAGGAGCCGTGAACTCCAGAGTTTCCTGAACGTCTCTTTTCTCACCGTGAATCGAGCGTCGCCGATGGAAACGTGCGACCACTGGTCCTCCTCGAACGCCCCGCCCCCTCCCGACAACACCAGGTTACCACGGAAACGGCTGATGATGTTCTGCACGTCGAGGACGGAGGAGGACACGCCTCCACTCAGGTCCTCCTGCCTGAAGAGGAGAGAATAAAGAGGGTGAGAGGAGGAGAGGAGGAGAGGAGAGAGGGGGAGAGGAGAGAGGAGAGAGAAGAAGAGGAGGATAAAGAGTGAGGAGATGATGAGGAGCAGAGAGAACACACAGAGCGACAGGAAAAGAGTAAATTGTAGTAATCTGTGGGACTCGGAGACTTCCTGAGCTGCCGTGACTCATTGATTCATGAATGAGACGTTTTCTTCCAAACCTTCGCTGAACGAGGCGCTGAAGACGCTCCACGCTGGCGCCGTTTATCATCAAGTACTGAGCCTCATTCACCAGCGAGAGCGAGAGCGAGGAGGAGGAGGCGTCGGAGGAGGCGGAGGCGTCGGAGGAGGCGGAGGCGTCAGCGGCGGCGGCACCGGCGGCGGCGGCTGCAGAGAGAGCACATTTCAGACGAGCGCTCGCATTCACGTCCAAACTGGGAAGTGCAGTCATCAAGGGGCGGCGGGCGGTGGAGAGGCTGCAGGTGGAGGGGCTGCAGGTGCCTCGTGCTCGGGGAAGTGTGGGTACTCCAAACTAATCCTATCAATACTCTTTATTTATACATTCTGGAACGATCTGGACCTGATTTATTTACAAGTGAAGCCGCCCGGAGCCGCTCCCACATTACAGATGAAGCTCTGATCCATAGTGTTCTCAAACATCCGATACTGAACCGATACCAGGTTTGGCTCTTTCTGTTTCCTAAAAGTGAAAATGCTTTTTGTCATTTTGAAGAAAAGAACCTGGAGGATGAAACACTGAGTTAGTTTTAAACTCTGCAAACACAGGGTCCGTGTGAGCTCAGCCTCAGTTTGAACTGTAGTTTATGAAACGCTGTGAAAGAACGACTGAAGTTCTGATGAAGTTACTGGTTTTATGAGCGTGACCTAAGTCTTATATTCAGAGACGTCAGTGGAGAAAAGCCCAGTGATCCGTGTGTTTTTCCTTTAGTTTATTCCTCCATATATTTGCCTGATGTAATGTGTGCAGGACTGAAGAAAAGAGGAAGATTCACTTTGAAGAAAGTCTCTTGGCATTCGTTAATATCGGCCGATACTCAAACCCCCAGTATCGGTATCGGTGCATGTCTGACCCACACTGCAGCGCTGGAGCAGAGTTCACTGATGACACATTTAGATTTTATTCTTCTTTGACTGTAAACATCACACACTTCCATAAAGTCCACACTGCAAAAAGTGGATCTAAGCAAGTAAAAAATGTCTTACTTTAAGAAATAACTTCTTATTTTTTACCTAAAAAGTAATAATGTCTCACTGAGCAAAGTTTTCTTGTTCAGATTTATTTGCTAAAAACATGATAATTTTTCTTGTAACAAGAAAGAAAAACTGTTTGAATCTTCTTCAGTTTTAGACAAAGAAAAACTCAGATCAACAGCTCTTAATGTAAGAACTGCTTCTCACAGAGAGATAACACATTCCATTCTTTAAAGTGGGCGGCTCGGTGGCACAGCGGTTAGAGCCTCAGCTTCACAGCTCGAAGGTCCTGGGTTCGATTCCCACCAGGACGGGGCCTTTCTGTGTGGAGCATGTTCTCCCTGTGTCTGCCACTAAAACATGTACAATAGGTGAATCCTCCAGCAGGTGATTCTGACCATCAGCCTGGCTCCACATCATGGAGGCGGGTCTCCGGGCAATACTTTCCTTAAATATTAGTGTTTATTAACAACATTTTACTTAAATCAAGCAACATTTAACATTTGTTTTCCTTAAATGATTCCATTTTCTGATGACATTTTGCTTAATTCTAGATATTTATTTGCTTAAATTTAGTGTTTCTTTCTTGTTTTATGAAGAGAAAAATATTCTCGAAATAAGAATTCTTAGCAAGAAAAAAACACTGACCCCATTGGCAGAAGCTTTTCCTTAAAACAAAACAAATTGTCTTATTTTAAGATTTTTATCCTTGTTTTTAGTCGGGCACTTTTTGCAGTGCAGGACACGTTTACAACAAAACAGCCGTGGCCACAGGCTCTTTGTGTTGGATTATTATTCTGTTCCTGCACGAGTGAGGAGGACGTTCATGGAGATGGAGGTGATGATGATGATGATGGAGGTGATGATGATGGTGATGGAGGTGATGATGATGGTGATGGAGGTGATGATGATGGTGATGGAGGTGATGATGATGGTGATGGAGGTGATGATGATGATGATGGAGGTGATGATGATGATGATGGAGGTGATGATGATGATGATGGAGGTGATGATGATGGTGATGGAGGTGATGATGATGGTGATGGAGGTGATGATGATGGTGATGGAGGTGATGATGATGATGATGGAGGTGATGATGATGATGATGGAGGTGATGATGATGGTGATGGAGGTGATGATGATGGTGATGGAGGTGATGATGATGATGATGGAGGTGATGATGATGATGATGGAGGTGATGATGATGGTGATGGAGGTGATGATGATGGTGATGGAGGTGATGATGATGGTGATGGAGGTGATGATGATGGTGATGGAGGTGATGATGATGGTGATGGAGGTGATGATGATGGTGATGGAGGTGATGATGATGGTGATGGAGGTGATGATGATGGTGATGGAGGTGATGATGATGATGATGGAGGTGATGATGATGATGATGGAGGTGATGATGATGATGATGGAGGTGATGATGATGATGATGGAGGTGATGATGATGGTGATGGAGGTGATGATGATGGTGATGGAGGTGATGATGATGATGATGGAGGTGATGATGATGATGATGGAGGTGATGATGATGATGATGGAGGTGATGATGATGGTGATGGAGGTGATGATGATGGTGATGGAGGTGATGATGATGGTGATGGAGGTGATGATGATGGTGATGGAGGTGATGATGATGGTGATGGAGGTGATGATGATGGTGATGGAGGTGATGATGATGGTGATGGAGGTGATGATGATGGTGATGGAGGTGATGATGATGGTGATGGAGGTGATGATGATGATGATGGAGGTGATGATGATGATGATGGAGGTGATGATGATGATGATGGAGGTGATGATGATGGTGATGGAGGTGATGATGATGGTGATGGAGGTGATGATGATGGTGATGGAGGTGATGATGATGGTGATGGAGGTGATGATGATGATGATGGAGGTGATGATGATGATGGAGGTGATGATGATGGTGATGGAGGTGATGATGATGATGATGGAGGTGATGATGATGGTGATGGAGGTGATGATGATGGTGATGGAGGTGATGATGATGGTGATGGAGGTGATGATGATGGTGATGGAGGTGATGATGATGGTGATGGAGGTGATGATGATGATGATGGAGGTGATGATGATGATGATGGAGGTGATGATGATGATGATGGAGGTGATGATGATGGTGATGGAGGTGATGATGATGGTGATGGAGGTGATGATGATGATGATGGAGGTGATGATGATGGTGATGGAGGTGATGATGATGATGGTGATGGAGGTGATGATGATGATGATGGAGGTGATGATGATGGTGATGGAGGTGATGATGATGGTGATGGAGGTGATGATGATGATGGTGATGGAGGTGATGATGATGATGATGGAGGTGATGATGATGGTGATGGAGGTGATGATGATGGTGATGGAGGTGATGATGATGGTGATGGAGGTGATGATGATGGTGATGGAGGTGATGATGATGGTGATGGAGGTGATGATGATGATGATGGAGGTGATGATGATGATGATGGAGGTGATGATGATGATGATGGAGGTGATGATGATGGTGATGGAGGTGATGATGATGGTGATGGAGGTGATGATGATGATGATGGAGGTGATGATGATGGTGATGGAGGTGATGATGATGGTGATGGAGGTGATGATGATGGTGATGGAGGTGATGATGATGGTGATGGAGGTGATGATGATGGTGATGGAGGTGATGATGATGGTGATGGAGGTGATGATGATGGTGATGGAGGTGATGATGATGGTGATGGAGGTGATGATGATGATGATGGAGGTGATGATGATGATGATGGAGGTGATGATGATGATGATGGAGGTGATGATGATGGTGATGGAGGTGATGATGATGGTGATGGAGGTGATGATGATGGTGATGGAGGTGATGATGATGGTGATGGAGGTGATGATGATGGTGATGGAGGTGATGATGATGGTGATGGAGGTGATGATGATGGTGATGGAGGTGATGATGATGGTGATGGAGGTGATGATGATGATGATGGAGGTGATGATGATGGTGATGGAGGTGATGATGATGGTGATGGAGGTGATGATGATGGTGATGGAGGTGATGATGATGGTGATGGAGGTGATGATGATGATGATGGAGGTGATGATGATGATGATGGAGGTGATGATGATGATGATGGAGGTGATGATGATGGTGATGGAGGTGATGATGATGGTGATGGAGGTGATGATGATGGTGATGGAGGTGATGATGATGGTGATGGAGGTGATGATGATGGTGATGGAGGTGATGATGATGGTGATGGAGGTGATGATGATGGTGATGGAGGTGATGATGATGATGATGGAGGTGATGATGATGATGATGGAGGTGATGATGATGGTGATGGAGGTGATGATGATGGTGATGGAGGTGATGATGATGGTGATGGAGGTGATGATGATGGTGATGGAGGTGATGATGATGGTGATGGAGGTGATGATGATGGTGATGGAGGTGATGATGATGGTGATGGAGGTGATGATGATGGTGATGGAGGTGATGATGATGGTGATGGAGGTGATGATGATGGTGATGGAGGTGATGATGATGGTGATGGAGGTTAATGAGGACAGGACCTTCAGCATGAGGAGAACGTGTGAATCCAAACACTTCTTTCCGAAGCGTTGAGTCTGACTCACATCTGTCGGTCGGTTTGTGAAGCGTGTGTTTGCTTTGGTCCTGCGTGTTCTTCTGCAGAGGCAGGATAATGACCAGGCCATTTCAGACAGACAGGTGCCACTTTACACCTCCACCTGCTCCAGCTGCTCCAGCTGCTGCTGCTGCTGCTGCTGCTGCTGCTGCTGCTGCTGCTGCTGCTGCAGAGGCGTCAGAATCACATCCTTCAGGAACATGTGTCTCATTATTTACTCAGAGACGCCTGGACTCACTCACGTGTTTGAGCCGCAGGTCAGACACTCGTGTCCAGGCGACGGTCGGCACGACTGCAGCTGCAGAGACTCAAGGTCAGGCCTTTAAAGCCACAGAGTCTGAACTGCTGAGGTTTAAAGCCACAGACTCTCCTCAAACTGTGAGGTTTAAAGCCACAGACTCTGAAGTTTAAAGCCACAGACTCTGAGGTTTAAAGCCACAGACTCTCCTCAAACTGCTGAGGTTTAAAGCCACAGACTCTGAAGTTTAAAGCCACAGACTCTGAGGTTTAAAGCCACAGACTCTCCTCAAACTGCTGAGGTTTAAAGCCACAGACTCTGAGGTTAAAGCCACAGACTCTGAGGTTTAAAGCCACAGACTCTGAGGTTAAAGCCACAGACTCTGAGGTTAAAGCCACAGACTCTGAGGTTAAAGCCACAGACTCTGAGGTTTAAAGCCTCACAGACCCTGAGGTTTAAAGCCACAGACTCTGAGGTTTAAAGCCACAGACTCTGAGGTTTAAAGCCTCACAGACCCTGAGGTTTAAAGCCACAGACTCTGAGGTTTAAAGCCTCAGACTCTGAGGTTAAAGCCACAGAGTCTGAGGTTAAAGCCACAGACTCTGAGGTTTAAAGCCTCAGACTCTGAGGTTTAAAGCCTCACAGACCCTGAGGTTTAAAGCCACAGACTCTGAGGTTTAAAGCCTCAGACTCTGAGGTTAAAGCCACAGACTCTGAGGTTTAAAGCCTCAGACTCTGAGGTTAAAGCCACAGACTCTGAGGTTTAAAGCCACAGACTCTGAGGTTAAAGCCACACAGACTCTGAGGTTAAAGCCACAGACTCTGAGGTTTAAAGCCACAGACTCTGAGGTTTAAAGCCACAGACTCTGAGGTTTAAAGCCACAGACTCTGAGGTTTAAAGCCACAGACTCTGAGGTTAAAGCCACAGACTCTGAGGTTTAAAGCCACAGACTCTGAGGTTTAAAGCCACAGACTCTGAGGTTTAAAGCCACAGACTCTGAGGTTTAAAGCCACAGACTCTGAGGTTTAAAGCCACAGACTCTGAAGTTAAAGCCACAGAGTCTGAGGTTTAAAGCCACAGACTCTGAGGTTAAAGCCACAGAGTCTGAGGTTTAAAGCCACAGACTCTGAGGTTAAAGCCACAGAGTCTGAGGTTTAAAGCCACAGACTCTGAGGTTAAAGCCACAGAGTCTGAGGTTTAAAGCCACAGACTCTGAGGTTTAAAGCCACAGACTCTGAGGTTAAAGCCACAGACTCTGAGGTTTAAAGCCACAGACTCTGAGGTTAAAGCCACAGAGTCTGAGGTTTAAAGCCACAGACTCTGAGGTTAAAGCCACAGAGTCTGAGGTTTAAAGCCACAGACTCTGAGGTTTAAAGCCACAGACTCTGAGGTTAAAGCCACAGACTCTGAGGTTTAAAGCCACAGACTCTGAGGTTTAAAGCCACAGACTCTGAGGTTTAAAGCCTCAGACTCTGAGGTTAAAGCCACAGACTCTGAGGTTTAAAGCCTCAGACTCTGAAGTTTAAAGCCACAGACTCTGAAGTTTAAAGCCTCACAGACTCTGAGGTTTAAAGCCACAGACTCTGAGGTTTAAAGCCTCAGACTCTGAAGTTTAAAGCCTCACAGACTCTGAGGTTTAAAGCCACAGAGTCTGAGGTTAAAGCCACAGACTCTGAGGTTAAAGCCACAGACTCTGAGGTTTAAAGCCACAGACTCTGAGGTTTAAAGCCTCAGACTCTGAAGTTTAAAGCCTCACAGACTCTGAGGTTTAAAGCCACAGACTCTGAGGTTAAAGCCACAGACTCTGAGGTTAAAGCCACAGACTCTGAGGTTTAAAGCCACACAGACTCTGAGGTTTAAAGCCTCAGACTCTGAGGTTAAAGCCACAGACTCTGAGGTTTAAAGCCACACAGACTCTCTTTAAAGAAACAGGCCAGCGTTTTTCCACACTGAGATATGTTCTTACCTGAGCTGTGACGAGTTCTTTAGGACCTGTCTGATCTTCAGTCACGTAAACACAGCGCAGACGGCGTTAGCATTTAGCCTCTCCCTCTCTATAGTGTTAGCATTTAGCCTCTCCCTCTCTCCTCTATAGCTCCAAAACAGGTCAAGATAGAAGCTACCAAGCTCTTCCACGTTTTCCCTATTTAAATATGGTTACGTGAAGTGTTCCACTACAAAGTATAATTACACACAATTAAACAATGTGGATTTTCTAAGCGGATAAAAGGGGGGACTATATTGTAAGAGTAATAATACCAGGAGTAGTTTGGCATCCGCACAGTAAAGTGAAGATTACTGCGCGGATTTCGAACTTCATGTAACCATATTTAAATAGGGAAAACGTGGAAGAGCTTGGTAGCTTCTATCTTGACCTGTTTTGGAGCTATAGAGGAGAGAGGGAGAGGCTAAATGCTAACGCCGTCTGCGCTGTGTTTACGTGACTGAAGATCAGACAGGTCCTAAAGAACTCGTCACAGCTCAGGTAAGAACATATCTCAGGATGTAAAAACGCTGGCCTGTTCCTTTAAACTGCTGAGGTTTAAAGCCACAGACTCTCAGGTTCGGGTCTGACTCAGATCTGGGATGATTTACAGTAGAAACTGTGACTCGGGAGATGGATTCACAGCGTGATGAGAGTCGGGGGTGAGGATGAGGCGGCGCCGAGAGTGATGAGGCGCCGAGAGTGATGAGGCGCAGAGAGTGATGCGTTCAGGGTCAAAGAGGCCGTTTCTGCTGCGCTCGACTGAGACGATGTGAGGCGACTGTCAAACACCAGGAAACATCAGGAAAACATCAGGAAACATCAGGACCAGAGCCCCGGGGTGAACGTCCCCACAGTAGTTTGACTCTGACCTCTGACCTCAGACTCAGTGAAGCTTCTGTGTCCCTCAGATCCATATGAGGAAAAATGTGTTGAAGTTTTTGCTCCAATAGAAAAATCCATCCATTTTCTTCCACGTGTCCGGGTGGTGGGGGCGGCTGTTGCACCGGCCCCTTATGGCGCCCCCTGCAGGTGGTGGGTCCACAGAAGGACCACCTCATGGTCACCTACAGGACCGGTCTATGTCAGACCCTACAGGGCACGAGGCCCCGACAACAGAGCTCCAGGATCATTCAGCTCAAACCCCCCCCCCCCTCCTAAAGTAGCTTTAGTTCATTATTAAAGGGGGGGTCAAGCTTTCCATCATGTTATTCTGTCACTCCCTCATTAAAAACATGCCTGAAGTGTTGCCTTGGCACATTCACGTATTTCTGAGTCATCACCAAAGTTTCACATCCACACATCAGGTGACACTTATTCATCCACACTGCAAAAAGTACCCGACTAAAGACAAAGAAAAAAAATCTTAAAATTAGACATTTTGTTTTGTTTTAAGGAAAAAATTCTGCCAATGGGGTCAGCACTTTTTTCTTGCTAAGAATTCTTATTTCTAGAATATTTTTTTCTTCATAAAACAAGAAAAAAACACTAAATTTAAGCAAATAAACAGATAGAATTAAGCAAAATGTCCTCAGGAAATGGAATAATTTAAGGAAAACGTGAAAAATTGTGGGTATTTGACTTAAATGTTGCTTGATTTAAGTAAAATGTTCTAAATTACACACATTTTTGAGCAAAATGTTCTTAATAAATACTAATATTTAGGATTCACCTATTGTACATGTTTTCAGTGGTAGACACGGGGAGAACATGCTCCACACAGAGAGGCCCCGTCCTGGTGGGAATCGAACCCGGGACCTTCGAGCTGTGAAGCTGAGGCTCTAACCGCTGTGCCACCGAGCTGCCCACTTTCTCTCTGTGAGAAGCAGTTCTTACATTAAGAGCTGTTGATCTGAGTTTGTCTTTGTCTAAAACTGAAGAAGATTCAAAACGTTTTTCTTTCTTGTTAGAAGAAAAATCATCATGTTTTTAGCAAATTTATCTGAACAAGAAATGGCTGGATTTTATTTCCTAAAATAAGATTTTTTTTCTCAAGAAAACTTTGCTCAATGAGACATTTTTACTTTTTATGGAACAAATAAGAACTTATTTCTTAAAGTAAGACATTTTTTACTTGCTTAGAATCCACTTCTCTGAGATTGATCCAGGAAGTGTCTGGTGTTTCCCACGCTCATTCATTCACAAATACTGACAGGTTTGGTATCCACGTGTAGCAGGAAAGGCTGTGATCCAAATATGGTCATTTCCTTTGTGGCGACAGCAGCGGTTACAGAGACACTGAAGTGTAGATGTTCCTCCTGTTTCTCATCACAATAAATCACGTCCTTAAAAGGCGTTTTGGAAAAGGATCCCGTTTGGCCGTTTGACGCTGCGGAAAATCAAACTCATATATTTCCATCTTTGCCAAATCTGTTCAAACGTGTCGGAGTTTCTTCAGTTTTGGCAAAATCCAAACCTGGCAAAGGCAGAGAAACGTTTATCCACAAAGACGCAGAGAAGATCAGATTCTTTCAGCAGGAGAAGAAAATAAGTCTGTGCTTTTATTATGTGACATATTAGTTCCCAGTGGTGGAAAGTAATGAAGTAAAACTACAAATCTGAGGTACTTTTACTTTACCTTTTATGATGACTTTTTACTTTTACTTCACTACATCTTTGATTTGGAGTTAAAATAAAAGTCCTGTGATTTAAACACATTCAGACCTTTAGATACTTTTTTAGTTTTACTGCAGTAAATGTGTTGCTCTGTTGGTTCCAAAGCTCAGAGGGATTTTGGATCTGGTTTAAGAAGAATAAAGAATAAACTTGATAAAAATTCCTTTTTTGGGGGTTCAAAGAAATGGACTTTGCAGAATCTGGGAAATACTTTTAAAATAAGTGAAATAGTTAAACTTCTCCACGAGCCGTTATTAAAGTCGGGGAAGTCGGACATTTTAGCCGCTCTTTTGACTGTGATTATCTCAGATTCACATTTCTCTTTAACCTCTTAACTCCCGCCTGAACTGAGACTGAACTGTAATTTCTCCATCTGTGAGATCAATAAAGTATTATCTTATCTTATCTTATCTTATAGCTTTACCCAAATCCTGTAGGCCAGCCTCATTTGAAAGCTAAGATCTACAAAACTCATCTGATCTTTTTCCTCACGTCATCAGATTATTTCCCTATCATTTTTTGGGGGGGTTCAACTCATTTTTGTACCTTTTCTGTACATTTTTTGTCAAATTGTTTGTAATTTTTTTGCCACTTTTTTCATCACTTTTCTTGTCAATTTTTTGCCACTTTTTTGCTATTTTTTCGTCTTTTTTTGTCCTTTTTTTGTCCTTTTTTTGTCAGTTTTCTGTCCATTTTTTGTCCGTTTTTTGTCTAAGTTTTCTCACTTTTTTGTCACATCTTCATCATTCTTTTCGTCTCATTTCTGTCGTTATTTTCTCACCTTTTTTCCAGAAGCTTCTGGATTGGGGTAAAGCCAAAGGGGAAAGCTAAGATCTAGAAAAAAACTCATCTGAATGGATCTGTTTCCTCACGTCATCAGATTTTTCTCCCATCATTTTTTGGGGGGCTTTCAACTCATTTTTGTACATTTTTTGTCAAATTGTTTGTAATTTTTTTTGCCACTTTTTTGTCACTTTCTGTCATTTTTTCGTTATTTTTTGTCAATTTTTTGTCCGTTTTTTGTCAGTTTTTTGTCAGTTTTTTGTCTGTTTTTTGTCAATTTTTTGTCAGTTTTTTGTCAATTTTTTGTCAGTTTTTTGTCTGTTTTTTGTCTGTTTTTTGCCTGTTTTTTGTCAATTTTTTGTCAATTTTGTGTCCATTTTTTGTCCGTTTTTTGTCCACTTTTTATCAGTTTTTTGCCAGTTTTTTGTCACATCTTCATCCTTGTTTTCATCTCAGTTCTGTTGTTATTTTCTCACCTTTTTTCCAGAAGCTTTTGGATTGGGGTAAAGCCAAACTGGAGAGAATGTGCTCGGTTCAGGTGGGAGTTAAGGGTTAAAACAGTGTGAACAGTGTGGTTCGGAGCGAGTTCTGAAGAAAAACCAAGGCGCATTTACATAATAAATGTGTCATATTGAAGCACACAGGGGGAAGCACCTTCTCCACATAAAACATACACAGTCTCTTTGTAACTGCCACACTTTCCTTTCACTTTGTTTTCTATGTATTGTTATGTTATTATGGTTGAGTGCCACCAGAGGGCGCTGTGTCGCTAAAGCCAGTTTTCGTCTGCAGAGTAGAGGTTCATTATCATAAGAAGAAGAAGAAGCATGATAGACACAAGGTAAAAGTTTAACAAGAAACAAACTAAATAAGAAGAAAGCTGAAGCTAGTTATTTTGATTTGCCAATTGTCTTTATTTTTCTTGAAGCTAATTATCGTCTGTGTTTTCTAGTTTTCACAGTGTGTTTATTAAAGGGGGCCTATTATGCAAAATCGACTTTTTCAAGCTTTACATCATGTTATTAAGTCATTCCCTCATTAAAACCATGCCTGAAGTGTTGCCTTGGCACATTCACGTATTTTCGAGTAATCTGTAGAAACTCTGATGGCGGCCATTTTAGGGATAAAACGCCTGATTCCTTCAGGAAACGCCCTCGACCTCCAGGATACGCCTCCGACCTTTCGTCACCAGCCGAGTAACCAACCACTGCCCCTCAGCAGAACCCCCTCCCCGCAGTGTCTAGCCCTAAGATGTAAACAGAGTCATCATGGATGATTAGCTTCATGTGTTGTGAACCGGAGCCACAGCAGACTTTTACAAAGACACACATCAGTGTTTCTGTTACCGAAACACCCAGGATTAAAACCGGTGACAAGAACACTTATTTCAGTGTCTGGTTCTGCGCTGGGCCTTGATGATGCACAGAGCCTCCGGAGAAAGCTAATGCTAAGCTAAACCTCGAGTCATCACGTGAAAACGAGAGATATGCACAAATAAAGTCAATAAAACCACCACACACATAAAGAACCGTTTAACAATGATCACACACGGAGCCAGGCTTGTTGATTTGGAAGTTTATTGCTCACATTTCATCTACAATGGGTCATAGCCGAGTGGTTTTCTCCCGGAGCTAACAAGCTAGCCGCGACAAGCTAACGGGAAAATTCACTGAATACAAGCATATTATGCATTGAAAACGTCACTAAAACAGGCAACTGCTTGAAGCAGCCTTTATGATGATCACACACGGAGCCTGGCTTGTTGATTGTGTAGTTTATTGCTCACATTTCATCTACAGTGAGTCGTAGCCGAGTGGTTTCTCTCGGAGCTAAGGCACTATTAGCCGCGTCAAGCTAACAACCTTCACCTTCACAACATTCATTGAAAACAGGCAGCATATTATGCACAAATAACGTCAATAAAGCAGCAACTACTCGAAGCAGCCTTTACGATGATCACACAATGAGCCTGGCTTTACACATTTGTGGTTTATTGCAGACTTTTCATCAACAATGAGCTGTAGTCGATTATAACAAGCTAACGGGTAACCTCGAAAAACCATTGTCCACTTGCACAGATAATGTCCGTCTTTGAATCGTATGGGCTCCTGCAGATCCTGGTGTCGTCCATGGGGGTATATTTAGAGATCCATAGGGCATGGCAGATGCAAAGAGATAGCCTCCAAACAGCAGTTATTTTTCAGGCAAGAGCCCCTTCCAAGCGTCCGGTGTGGAAGGTTTGTTTCCAAATAATATCCTGTGTGGCCATTGTTCACAAAGTGATAAACAGTAGGTCCTTTCCAACAATAAAAATTAAAATGCACCGATCGTAGTTTCAATACTTGAGACAACGAGCGGAGTGTTGTTGTGATGCCACAGACAGCGTGTGGAGGGGGCGTGTCGGAAAGGGTCAGAGGTTCTTAAAGAGACAGAGGCCTATTTCAAGTCATTTGCTAACGCCATTTTGAAAGAGCAATTTTATACAAGGCAGTTATTCTAATTTACTGCATTGACAGACCAACAGAAGGTTTCGTCATCATTGTAGTGTCCTATAGACTGGTGCTATGTGGCTGAAAAAAGCATAATACCCCCTCTTTAAGATGAAGAGAATAAATTCATCAGTAGAGAAAGTGTCTGTCGTACCAGGAGGAATTACACTCTTAATAGAATCTGATCTGGTCTTAACTGACGTTTACATAAATATACTGTAAATATATTATATATCTGACGGATAAAACTGAGACGTGGAGAAACGAGACACAAACGTCTCTCCTTGATTTATAAAGAGCCGTCGTCAGTCGCTCAGAGCGTCTCCTCTGTGACGCCTTTATCCAGTCGTGTTTGCAGGATCGTGTTTGCAGGATCGTGTTTGCAGGATCGTGTTTGTGGGGGATCGCGCTGCGTTCGAGGCCGCGCAGGAGCCGCTCATTATTCACTTCATTCATGAACCAGCTTCAAATGAAAAGGGAAAAACGCTCGTGTCGCTTGTTAAATATGACTCCGGGACTAAAGAGCCGCTCTGGAACCACAGAACACACGGCAGAAGCGAAATCTCTAAAGCATGATCATACAGAGCCTCTGGAAAGTATTCATACACCTTGAGCTTTTGCACATTTTGTCATGTTTACAGCCCTAAACATGAAGATTTTATTTTGATTTTTTTACTGAACGTTCACACACAAGTAACCGACGACTGTGGAATGGTTCAATAAAAACATATTAATGTGTTAGAATGGCCCAGTCACAGTCCTGACCTAAATCCTATTGAAAATCTGTGGAATAATCTGAAAACTGCTGTTCACAAACGCTCTCCTTCTAATGTGACAGAGCTGGAGTTGTTTTGTAAAGAGGAATGGGCTAAAATGTCAGTCTCTACATGTGCTAATCTTGTAGAGTCAAACCACAAAAGACTTTCTGCTGTTATTGCAGTAAAAGGAGGTTCCACAAAGTATTCATTCATCTGTATGATACTTATGCACGCCCCACTTTTCACTTTTTTGAAAAATAACAGAATCATGTATCATTTTGCTTTCACTTCACAGTCGTCTGTTACTTGTGTGTGAACGTTCAGTAAAAAAAATCAAAATAAAATCGTTATGTTTAGGGTTGAAAACATGACAAAATGTGCAAAAGTTCAAGGTGTATGAATACTTTCCAGAGGCTCTGTATGTGGATGTATTGGCTTGTTGCACAATGTGGCTACGCTAGTTCCTCTGAGCTGAAGTTGTGGGCGCTAGTACTTCCTGTTTGTATTCATTTCCATTAAGATGAGCTTCGACCCGTTCGAATCATGGTATTTCCTACAGTTCCTGGTAGACGATCACTTCCTGCAGGTTAACGAGTTGCTGTACAGAGTAAATATTTATGTTTATAAGGATCAGTGAGTTGAAGCTAAAGGCTAACATTAACTTCATGCATTAACCCCTTAACTCCCACCTGAACCGAGCACATTTTCTCCAGTTTGGCTTTACCCCCAGTCCAAAAGCTTCTGGAAAAAAGCTGAGAAAAAAGCGACACAACTGAGACGAAAACAAGGATGGAAATGTGACAAAAAAGTGACGCAAAATTTGACAAAAAATGACAAAATTTTGACAAAAAAAATACGAAAAATTGACAAAAAATTCTACAAAAAAAGGACAAAAAAGGACAAAAAATGACAAAAATGTGATAAAAAAATGACAAAAAAGCTACAAAATGAGTGGAAACCCCCCCCCAAAAAGATGGAAAAAAATCTGATGACGTGACGAAAAAGATCCATTTAGATGAGTTTTGTAGGTCTTAGCTTTCAAATGAGGCGTTACACTGGCCTACAGGATTTGGGTAAAGCTGAACTGGAGAAAATGCTCTCGGTTCAGGCGGGAGTTAAGAGGTTAAACATTTGAAATAGTGCGTTTATTCAGTTCTTTCATAGCATGTTAGCCTTTAGCTTCAAGACAAACTATCGATCCTTTATGATCACAGGCGTCTCCTCTGAACTCATCAAGATTTGAACACAGTAAATGATCGTCTACCGGGAACTCACCGCCCACAACGTAATCTTTAGAAAATATGTCCAGGAAAAGAAAACAGACAGGAAGTCCAGGCGCTCACACCTTCAGGTCAGAGGAACTAGCATAGCCACACCGTGCAACAAGCCAATTCACCCTTTGGGGCCATCGCCATGACAACTCAAATGTGGTGACGGGTCAAAAGAGTTACAGGTCTATGTGGTGGAACGAGGCTCTGACCACAAGCAACACCTTGACCACGGGCCCATCTAAGAAGAACAAAAAGCCCCGACCACACGACCATGGAGAGCGGCTGAGCTTCTAAAAACACGGGCAGGCTGATGTATCTGAAACCACAAGAGACTGGGGAAAGGTTCACTTCGAGTTTAAGCGCAGAATGTTCTGGAATATGTAAAACAACAGATGTGCTGACGTGTGTAACATGACGTATGAGATCTTTGATGTTACTGTTTAAAATGTAAACCTCGCCCAGCGTTCCTCAGACCATCGGGTCAACTTATTGGTCAGGGGTGTCCAAACTTTTTTCCCGTGGGGCCGCATACTGAAGCGTACACAGGGTGAAGGGCCATAAATTGGTGGTTAGTTAGCTCTGTCTCACAGTACAAGGTTAGTTGTTTGGTTAGAATTGTGTAGAATTATTACATTTCAAATAAAAAGGACTATCTCTGATGATGTGTCCCGATTCAGCAAGAAGGCAGAGGGCCACCAAAAATTGGGCCGCATTTGGCCCCCGGGCCGCACTTTGGACACCCCTGTTCTGGGTTGATCATTTGCAGGACACTTGGCTCGGTGCACTCGAACTGTCTTTCCTATTGAGTCTGATCTTAAATCTCCATTTGTGATCAGACTGCCTGGACCTCTGGGCCCCCGTGTGCGAAGTGGACTCAGGGGGTCAGAGCGCCCTTTGCCCCGGCTGGAGGCTGGTGTTGCTCGGTCCTGTGTTCGCACCTTGACTCATCTTCTCACTTGTCAGTTGTCACCCGTGGGCGTCTTCCTTTCTGCATCATCACTATTTTCAATAAGAAATCTTCATTGGGTGAATGGAAAGACTCGGGGGTTAAAGGTTTGAGTGTGTTGGATTGCTTCACAGTATCACTCGGTCAATGTAATTAGGAGCACAGGTCAAGTTAGAAAGAAAGTAACGCAGAGAAGCAATATTTTACACTATTGTACATGTTTTCAGGGTCAGGAGAAACTGGAACAGAAGAACAATGAAGCCCCGACTCCGCCAGAACCGAACCAGGGACCAAGCGCTGAAGCAAAAAGCGACGCAACCAGGACATGTTTGTCACTTCACTGATGGCTCTGACCAGACCCAAAGTGGATTTACTCTTAGAACCATTAAAACCCCTGATGAGGCCAGAGCAGGAAGTCCATCAAAACACTGACCGGAGATGATGATGATGTCGATATTTATGTTTCTACTACTGCTAATGTTGCATGGGCGGGATCAACCTGCAGAGGGGGCGGAGCACCCCCAGAAAACACTGATATTTCTCATATAAATGCCTATATTTTACTTTGGAACGGCTGAAATAGCAGATGTCGTGCCTTTAACCTCTTAACTCCCGCCTGAACCGAGAGGATCTTTTTCCTCACGTCATCAGATTATTTTTCCATCATTTTTTTGTTGGGTATTCAACTCAGTTTTGTAACTTTTTTGACTTTTTTTGTCATTTTTTTTGTCATTTTTTGTCCTTTTTTTGTCATTTTTTGTCATTTTTTGTCATTTTTTGTCATTTTTTGTCATTTTTTGTCATTTTTTGTCATTTTTTGTCACATTTTTGTCATTTTTTGTCACATTTTTTGTCATTTTTTGTCACATTTTTGTCACATTTTTTGTCACATTTTTTGTCACATTTTTTGTCACATTTTCTGTCATTTTTTGTCATTTTTTTGTCATTTTTTGTCATTTTTTGTCATTTTTTGTCATTTTTTGTCACATTTTTGTCATTTTTTGTCATTTTTTGTCATTTTTTGTCACATTTTTGTCACATTTTTTGTCACATTTTTGTCATTTTTTGTCACATTTTTTGTCATTTTTTGTCACATTTTTGTCACATTTTTTGTCACATTTTTTGTCACATTTTTTGTCACATTTTTTGTCATTTTTTGTCATTTTTTAGTCATTTTTTGTCACATTTTTGTCACATTTTTGTCATTTTTTTTGTCATTTTTTGTCATTTTTTCGTCAATAGTTTTTTTAATATATTTTTTTCATTTTTTATCTTTTTTTTTTGTATTTTTTTCGTCATTTTTTGTCACATTTCTGTTATTTTTTGTCATTTTTTGTCATTTTTTGTCACATTTTTTGTCACATTTTTGTCATTTTTGTCATTTTTTGTCATTTTTTGTCACATTTTCTGTCATTTTCTGTCATTTTTTTGTCATTTTTTGTCAATTTTCTGTCATTTTTTGTCATTTTCTGTCATTTTTTGTCACATTTTTGTCATTTTTTGTCATTTTTTGTCATTTTTTGTCACATTTTCTGTCATTTTTTGTCATTTTTTTGTTATTTTTTGTCATTTTTTGTCACATTTTCTGTCATTTTTTGTCATTTTTTTGTCATTTTTTGTCATTTTTTGTCATTTTTTGTCACATTTTTGTCACATTTTTTGTCACATTTTTTGTCACATTTTTTCACATTTTCTGTCATTTTTTGTCATTTTTTTGTCATTTTTTGTCACATTTTCTGTCATTTTTTGTCACATTTTCTGTCATTTTTTGTCATTTTTTGTCATTTTTTTGTCATTTTTTGTCATTTTTTGTCATTTTTTGTCATTTTTTGTCACATTTTTGTCATTTTTTGTCATTTTTTGTCACATTTTCTGTCATTTTTTGTCATTTTTTGTCATTTTTTGTCATTTTTTGTCATTTTTTGTCATTTTTTGTCACATTTTTGTCATTTTTTGTCATTTTTTGTCACATTTTTGTCACATTTTTTGTCACATTTTTTGTCACATTTTTTCACATTTTCTGTCATTTTTTGTCATTTTTTTGTCATTTTTTGTCACATTTTCTGTCATTTTTTGTCACATTTTCTGTCATTTTTTGTCATTTTTTGTCATTTTTTTGTCATTTTTTGTCATTTTTTGTCATTTTTTGTCATTTTTTGTCACATTTTTGTCATTTTTTGTCATTTTTTGTCACATTTTTGTCACATTTTTTGTCACATTTTTTGTCACATTTTTTGTCACATTTTTTGTCATTTTTTGTCATTTTTTGTCATTTTTTGTCATTTTTTGTCACATTTTTGTCATTTTTTGTCACATTTTTTGTCATTTTTGTCATTTTTTGTCATTTTTTGTCATTTTTTGTCACATTTTTGTCATTTTTTTGTCACATTTTTGTCACATTTTTGTCATTTTTTTGGTCATTTTTTTGTCATTTTTTCGTCAATAGTTTTTTTTATACATTTTTTTCATTTTTTATCATTTTTTTTGGTATTTTTTTCGTCATTTTTTGTCACATTTCTGTTATTTTTTAGTAATTTTTTAATACATTTTTTGGTCATTTTTTTGTCACATTTTGTCTTTTTTTGTCATTTTTCCGACATTTTTTTGTCCATTTTTTGTGACATTTTTGCAACTTTTTCATCAATTTTTTCTCACATTTTTGTCACATTTCATCATTGTTTTGTTGCTTTTTCCCAGAAGCTTTTGGACTGGGGTAAAGCCAAACTGGAGAAGATGTGCTGGGAGTTAAGGGGTTGAAGGTGCTTCACAGCCGGTCACTAAGTCCCTGATGCCTGTGATGTTTCTCAGACTCGTGGTCAGAATAACCCTGTGACTCACACATGGCCTCACATTGTCTGGGAAAGGCCTTGTTTTCCCCCACAGGCCGCTCGCTTCCCTGCAGACGACGCTCACCTCCTCCGGGCCGCTTCCTCGCGCCTCGAGTGGAATCCGGACTGAGCCTGATCAGGCGGCTCGTCTGCCCGAGGAACCGGCAGAGCCAGGCCGCCGCGCCGTCCCCGCAGTCCAGCGTCTCCACCCTCCGAAAGGAAAACAACACCACGGATTATTTTCATACAGCGCCCCCGGGGGAAATCTGCAGCGTCTGACCCAGACACCGACACGACATGCTGCGCGTGTCGGAGCCGATTCTTATCAGACGCTGCTGCTTATCCGCCAGAAAATAACAGGAAATAACAGGAAAAACAGACGAGGGACGAGGAGGAAGGAGACGGAGCTGCAGCACATTTATACTACTGTATCTTTATACCACAAACACAGGAACATTTATACTACTGTGTCTTTATACCACAAACACAGGAACATTTATACTACTGTGTCTTTATACCACAAACACAGGAACATTTATACTACTGTGTCTTTATACCACAAACACAGGAACATTTATACTACTGTGTCTTTATACCAAACACAGGAACATTTATACTACTGTATCTTTATACCACAAACACAGGAACATTTATACTACTGTGTCTTTATACCACAAACACAGGAACATTTATACTACTGTGTCTTTATACCAAACACAGGAACATTTATACTACTGTGTCTTTATACCAAACACAGGAACATTTATACTACTGTGTCTTTATACCACAAACACAGGAACATTTATACTACTGTATCTTTATACCAAACACAGGAACATTTATACTACTGTGTCTTTATACCAGAAACACAGGAACATTTATACTACTGTGTCTTTATACCACAAACACAGGAACATTTATACTACTGTGTCTTTATACCACAAACACAGGAACATTTATACTACTGTGTCTTTATACCAAACACAGGAACATTTATACTACTGTGTCTTTATACCACAAACACAGGAACATTTATACTACTGTGTCTTTATACCACAAACACAGGAACATTTATACTACTGTGTCTTTATACCACAAACACAGGAACATTTATACTACTGTATCTTTATACCAAACACAGGAACATTTATACTACTGTATCTTTATACCAAACACAGGAACATTTATACTACTGTATCTTTATACCAAACACAGGAACATTTATACTACTGTATCTTTATACCACAAACACAGGAACATTTATACTACTGTGTCTTTATACCAAACACAGGAACATTTATACTACTGTGTCTTTATACCAAACACAGGAACATTTATACTACTGTATCTTTATACCAAACACAGGAACATTTATACTACTGTATCTTTATACCACAAACACAGGAACATTTATACTACTGTGTCTTTATACCAAACACAGGAACATTTATACTACTGTGTCTTTATACCAAACACAGGAACATTTATACTACTGTATCTTTATAAACTACTCACTGCCCTCGATGCAGCTGCTCCGTTCAAACTTAAAAAGATTAATCCTAAACTCCTCCCCCTGGAGACACGAGGAGCTAAAAAAAACTGAAGAGAAATTGCAGGACGGCCGAGAGGAGATGGAGGAAAAGGAAAATAACCATAAATTATCAAATATTCCGTGCCCAAAAGACCTGCAATACAGCAATAAGAAACGCAAGAAACAAATTCTTTTCCACAATAATCACCGATCATAAAAATAACCCAAAAGTCTTATTCTCAACGACAGAAAATGTTTTAAAGCCTAATTTAAACAAAACTCCTTTAACCCCACAGACTGTGAGGAGTTTGCAGACACTTCAGAGGAAAGAGACACTATCAGATGTAATATTTTATCTGCCCAAAGTAACACGGCTCTAAATACATCTGATGGTCTCCTTGTTCCAGAGGAAACACTGGACAGTTTTGTCCTGGTTAAAGCTGAGATGTTTGATAAAGTTTTCTCCTCAGTGAGGCCCACCACATGTCCTTTAGACCAGGCCCCAACGCCGTTTTTTAAAACATTTTATGGATCTTTTAGAGACGAGCTTCTAAACATGATGAACTGCTCTCTTCAGACGTGGGTCTTAAAGGGGCGGTGGTGAGGCCCCTGCTGAAGAAGAGCAATTTGGATTTTAATGATTTTAACAATTTTAGACCAGTATCCGAATTACCATTTTTAAGCAAAATCTTTATCCAACTTAATGATTTTATTACTGCACAAAATGTCCTTGAGAAATTCCAGTCCGGCTTTAGGGTGAACCACAGCACTGAGACCGCCCTTTTAAAGATTTTAAACAATTTTAGATTAAATGATGACTCACAGACGGTCACAGTGTTGGTTCTTCTGGATCTGAGCCTTTGATACAGTCGACCACACTATTCTTTTAACACTATTCGGCCTCTCTGGTGCTGGACACAAATGGTTTACTTCCTCCCTCACAGACAGGACGTTCATGGTGAGTGTGGATACCTGCTCCTCTAAGGTCCATAAAATCACATGTGGTGTGCCCCAGGGTTCGATTTTAGGCCCAGTACTTTTTAATCTGTATATGCTCCCTCTTGGTGACGTCTCATTCGGTATGAAAAGCGCTTAATAAATAAAGTTTGATTGAATGAGCGTTTGGGGGCGGGGTTTTGGAAAGGTAAACTCTTAATGGCCGAGGGTTTTAATAATAAACTGTCGACACTCGAGGACTTTACATGAACGGGAATTAAAAACAGAATAAAGATGGAGAGAAACCCGGGTCATGAGTGTGATGTCACTCACCTGTCGCCGCACACTTTACTCAGACAGACCTGAGGAGGAGCTTCAGGCTCCAGCGGCACCGACACGCTATCCATCCCTGAGGCACAAAGAGGAGCTTCAGCACCACATCACAGAGGTATCCGGGCAAGACTCACAGCTGGCTCACTCTCCTCTCTCACATCAGGGTCAACATTCTCTTTATCCCTCTGACCTGAGACAGAACATTATCTTTATCCCTCTGACCTGAGACAGAACATTATCTTTATCCCTCTGACCTTCTTTTTTTTCTTTCATTTTTGCCACATTTTTGTTGAATTTTTGTTGAATTTTTGTTGAATTTTTGTCACATTTTTGTTGAATTTTTGTCACATTTTTGTTGAATTTTTGTTGATTTTTTGTCACATTTTTGTTGAATTTTTGTCACATTTTTGTTAAATTTTTGTTGAATTTTTGTCACATTTTTGTTGAATTTTTGTCACATTTTTGTTAAATTTTTGTTGAATTTTTGTCACATTTTTGTTGAATTTTTGTCACATTTTTGTTAAATTTTTGTTGAATTTTTGTCACATTTTTGTTGAATTTTTGTCACATTTTTGTTGAATTTTTGTTGAATTTTTGTTGAAATTTTGTCACATTTTTGTTGAATTTTTGTTGAATTTTTGTTGAATTTTTGTTGAATTTTTGTTGAATTTTTGTTGAATTTTTGTTGAATTTTTGTCAATTTTTTGTCAAATTTTTGTTGAATTTTTGTTGAATTTTTGTTGAATTTTTGTTAAATTTTTGTTAAATTTTTGTTGAATTTTTGTTGAATTTTTGTTAAATTTTTGTTGAATTTTTGTTGAATTTTTGTTAAATTTTTGTCAATTTTTTGTCAAATTTTTGTCACATTTTTGTCAATTTTTTGTCAAATTTTTGTCAAATTTTTGTTGAATTTTTGTTGAATTTTTGTCACATTTTTGTTAAATTTTTGTTGAATTTTTGTTGAATTTTTGTTAAATTTTTGTTGAATTTTTGTTGAATTTTTGTTAAATTTTTGTTGAATTTTTGTTGAATATTTGTCACATTTTTGTTGAATTTTTGTCACATTTTTGTTGAATTTTTGTTGAATTTTTGTCACATTTTTGTCGAATTTCTGTCACATTTTTGTCACATTTTTGTCACATTTTTTTTAATTTCTCCTCTGACATGAGACAGAACATTATCTTTATCCCTCTGACCTGACACAGAACATTATCTTTATCCTCTGACCTGAGACAGAACATTATCTTTATCCCTCTGACCTGAGACAGAACATTATCTTTATCCTCTGACCTGAGACAGAACATTATCTTTATCCTCTGACCTGAGGCAGAACATTATCTTTCTCCTCTGACCTGAGACAGAACATTATCTTTCTCCCTCTGACCTGAGACAGAACATTATCTTTATCCCTCTGACCTGAGACAGAACATTATCTTTATCCTCTGACCTGAGACAGAACATTATCTTTATCCTCTGACCTGAGACAGAACATTCTCTTTATCCCACTGAACTTCTTTTTTTTCCTTTCATTTTTGCCACATTTTTGTCGATTTTTTGTTGAATTTTTGTTGAATTTTTGTTGAATTTTTGTTGAATTTTTGTTGAATTTTTGTTGAATTTTTGTCACATTTTTTGTTGAATTTTTGTTGAATTTTTGTTGAATTTTTGTTGAATTTTTGTTGAATTTTTGTCACGTTTTTGTTGAATTTTTGTTGAATTTTTGTTGAATTTTTGTTGAATTTTTGTCACATTTTTGTTGAATTTTTGTTGAATTTTTGTCACGTTTTTGTTGAATTTTTGTTGAATTTTTGTTGAATTTTTGTCACATTTTTTGTTGAATTTATGTCAATTTTTTGTCATATTTTTGTCACATTTTTGTCACATTTTTGTTGAATTTTTGTTGAATTTTTGTCACATTTTTGTTGAATTTTTGTTGGATTTTTGTTGAATTTTTGTTGAATTTTTGTCACGTTTTTGTTGAATTTTTGTTGAATTTTTGTCACATTTTTGTTGAATTTTTGTTGAATTTTTGTTGAATTTTTGTTGGATTTTTGTTGAATTTTTGTCACATTTTTGTCACATTTTTTGTTGAATTTTTGTTGAATTTTTGTTGAATTTTTGTTGAATTTTTGTTGAATTTTTGTTGAATTTTTGTCACATTTTGTCACATTTTGTTGAATTTTTGTTGAATTTTTGTTGGATTTTTGTTGAATTTTTGTTGAATTTTTGTCACATTTTTGTTGAATTTTTGTTGAATTTTTGTCACGTTTTTGTTGAATTTTTGTTGAATTTTTGTCACATTTTTGTTGAATTTTTGTTGAATTTTGTCACATTTTTGTTGAATTTTTGTTGAATTTTTGTTGAATTTTTGTTGAATTTTTGTTGAATTTTTGTCACATTTTTGTTGAATTTTTGTTGAATTTTTGTTGAATTTTTGTTGAATTTTTGTTGAATTTTTGTTGAATTTTTGTTGAATTTTTGTCACGTTTTTGTTGAATTTTTGTTGAATTTTTGTTGAATTTCTCCTCTGACCTGAGACAGAACATTATCTTTATCCCTCTGACCTTTTTTTTCTTTCATTTTTGCCACATTTTTGTTAAATTTTTGTTGAATTTTTGTTGAATTTTTGTTGAATTTTTGTTGAATTTTTGTTGGATTTTTGTTGAATTTTTGTTGAATTTTTGTCACATTTTTTGTTGAATTTTTGTTGAATTTTTGTTGAATTTTTGTTGAATTTTTGTTGAATTTTTGTTGGATTTTTGTTGGATTTTTGTTGGATTTTTGTTGGATTTTTGTCACATTTTTTGTTGAATTTTTGTTGAATTTTTGTTGAATTTTTGTTGAATTTTTGTCACGTTTTTGTTGAATTTTTGTTGGATTTTTGTCACGTTTTTGTTGAATTTTTGTTGAATTTTTGTCACATTTTTGTTGAATTTTTGTTGAATTTTTGTCACGTTTTTGTTGAATTTTTGTTGAATTTTTGTCACATTTTTGTTGAATTTTTGTTGAATTTTTGTCACATTTTTGTTGAATTTTTGTTGAATTTTTGTTGAATTTTTGTTGAATTTTTGTCACATTTTTGTTGAATTTTTGTTGAATTTTTGTTGAATTTTTGTTGAATTTTTGTCACATTTTTGTTGAATTTTTGTTGGATTTTTGTTGAATTTTTGTTGAATTTTTGTCACGTTTTTGTTGAATTTTTGTTGAATTTTTGTCACATTTTTGTTGAATTTTTGTTGAATTTTTGTTGAATTTTTGTTGGATTTTTGTTGAATTTTTGTCACATTTTTGTCACATTTTTTGTTGAATTTTTGTTGAATTTTTGTTGAATTTTTGTTGAATTTTTGTTGAATTTTTGTCACATTTTTGTCACATTTTTGTCACATTTTTGTTGAATTTTTGTTGAATTTTTGTTGGATTTTTGTTGAATTTTTGTTGAATTTTTGTCACATTTTTGTTGAATTTTTGTTGAATTTTTGTCACATTTTTGTTGAATTTTTGTTGAATTTTTGTTGAATTTTTGTTGAATTTTTGTTGAATTTTTGTCACATTTTTGTTGAATTTTTGTTGAATTTTTGTCACATTTTTTGTTGAATTTTTGTTGAATTTTTGTTGAATTTTTGTTGAATTTTTGTTGAATTTTTGTTGAATTTTTGTCACGTTTTTGTTGAATTTTTGTTGAATTTTTGTTGAATTTTTGTTGAATTTTTGTTGAATTTTTGTTGAATTTTTGTTGAATTTTTGTTGGATTTTTGTTGAATTTTTGTTGAATTTTTGTCACGTTTTTGTTGAATTTTTGTTGAATTTTTGTCACATTTTTGTTGAATTTTTGTTGAATTTTTGTCACATTTTTGTTGAATTTTTGTTGAATTTTTGTTGAATTTTTGTTGAATTTTTATTGAATTTTTGTTGAATTTTTGTTGAATTTTTGTTGAATTTTTGTCACATTTTTTGTTGAATTTATGTTGAATTTTTGTTGAATTTTTGTTGAATTTTTGTTGAATTTTTGTCACATTTTTTGTCACATTTTTTGTTGAATTTTTGTTGAATTTTTGTTGAATTTTTGTTGAATTTTTGTTGAATTTTGGTCACATTTTTGTTGAATTTTTGTTGAATTTTTGTCACGTTTTTGTTGAATTTTTGTTGAATTTTTGTCACATTTTTGTTGAATTTTTGTTGAATTTTTGTCACATTTTTGTTGAATTTTTGTTGAATTTCTGTTGAATTTTTGTTGAATTTTTGTCACATTTTTGTTGAATTTTTGTTGAATTTTTGTTGAATTTTTGTTGAATTTTTGTTGAATTTCTCCTCTGACCTGAGACAGAACATTATCTTTATCCTCTGACCTTTTTTTTCTTTCATTTTTGCCACATTTTTGTTGAATTTTTGTTGAATTTTTGTCACATTTTTGTTGAATTTTTGTCATATTTTTGTTGAATTTTTGTCACATTTTTGTTGAATTTTTGTTGAATTTTTGTTGATTTTTTGTCACATTTTTGTTGAATTTTTGTTGAATTTTTGTCACATTTTTGTTGAATTTTTGTCACATTTTTGTTGAATTTTTGTTGAATTTTTGTTGATTTTTTGTTGAATTTTTGTTGAATTTTTGTCCCATTTTTGTTGAATTTTTGTCACTTTTTTGTTGAATTTTTGTTGAATTTTTGTTGAATTTTTGTTGAATTTTTATTGAATTTTTGTTGAATTTTTGTTGAATTTTTGTTGAATTTTTGTTGAATTTTTGTCACATTTTTGTTGAATTTTTGTCACATTTTTGTTGAATTTTTGTTCCATTTTTGTTGAATTTTTGTCATATTTTTGTTGAATTTTTGTTGAATTTTTGTAGAATTTTTGTCACATTTTTGTTGAATTTTTGTTGATTTTTTGTTGAATTTTTGTTGAATTTTTGTTGAATTTTTGTCACGTTTTTGTTGAATTTTTGTTGAATTTTTGTCACATTTTTGTTGAGTTTTTGTTGATTTTTTGTTGAATTTTTGTTGAATTTTTGTTGATTTTTTGTTGAATTTTTGTTGAATTTTTGTTGAATTTTTGTCCCATTTTTGTTGAATTTTTGTCCCATTTTTGTTGAATTTTTGTCACTTTTTTGTTGAATTTTTGTTGAATTTTTGTCACGTTTTTGTTGAATTTTTGTTGAATTTTTGTCACGTTTTTGTTGAATTTTTGTTGAATTTTTGTTGAATTTTTGTTGAATTTTTGTTTAATTTTTGTCACATTTTTGTCACATTTTTGTCGAATTTCTCCTCTGACCTGAGACAGAACATTATCTTTATCCTCTGACCTGAGGCTGAGACAGAACATTATCTTTATCCTCTGACCTGAGACAGAACATTATCTTTATCCCTCTGACCTGAGACAGAACATTATCTTTATCCCTCTGACCTGAGACAGAACATTATCTTTATCCCTCTGACCTGAGACAGAACATTATCTTTATCCCTCTGACCTGAGACAGAACATTATCTTTATCCCTCTGACCTGAGACAGAACATTATCTTTATCCCTCTGACCTGAGACAGAACATTATCTTTATCCTCTGACCTGAGACAGAACATTATCTTTATCCCTCTGACCTGAGACAGAACATTATCTTTATCCTCTGACCTGAGACAGAACATTATCTTTATCCCTCTGACCTGAGACAGAACATTATCTTTATCCCTCTGACCTGAGACAGAACATTATCTTTATCCCTCTGACCTGAGACAGAACATTATCTTTATCCCTCTGACCTGAGACAGAACATTATCTTTATCCTCTGACCTGAGACAGAACATTATCTTTATCCCTCTGACCTGAGACAGAACATTATCTTTATCCTCTGACCTGAGACAGAACATTATCTTTATCCCTCTGACCTGAGACAGAACATTATCTTTATCCCTCTGACCTGAGACAGAACATTATCTTTATCCTCTGACCTTTTTTTTTTTCTTTCATTTTTGCCACATTTTTGTTGAATTTTTGTTGAATTTTTGTTGAATTTTCGTTGAATTTTTGTCACATTTTTGTCCCATTTTTGTTGAATTTTTGTCACGTTTTTGTTGAATTTTTGTTGAATTTTTGTCACATTTTTGTTGAATTTTTGTGGAATTTTTGTCAAATTTTTGTCATATTTTGTTGAATTTTTGTTGAATTTTTGTTGAATTTTTGTTGAATTTTTGTTGAATTTTTGTTGAATTTTTGTTGAATTTTTGTTGAATTTTTGTTGATTTTTTGTTGAATTTTTGTCACATTTTTGTCACATTTTTGTCACATTTTTGTCGATTTTTTGTTGAATTTTTGTCACATTTTTGTTGAATTTTTGTTGAATTTTTGTCACATTTTTGTTGAATTTTTGTTGAATTTTTGTCACATTTTTGTTGAATTTTTGTTGAATTTTTGTCACATTTTTGTTGAATTTTTGTTGAATTTTTGTCACATTTTTGTTGAATTTTTGTCAAATTTTTGTTGATTTTTTGTCAAATTTTTTTTGAATTTTTTTTGAATTTTTTTTGAATTTTTGTTGAATTTTTTTTGAATTTTTGTTGAATTTTTTTCGAATTTTTGTTGAATTTTTGTTGAATTTTTGTCCCATTTTTGTTGAATTTTTGTCCCATTTTTGTTGAATTTTTGTCCCATTTTTGTTGAATTTCTCTTCTGACCTGAGACAGAACATTATCTTTATTATCTTTATCCTCTGACCTGAGACAGAACATTATCTTTATCCTCTGACCTGAGACAGAACATTATCTTTATTATCTTTATCCTCTGACCTGAGACAGAACATTATCTTTATCCTCTGACCTGAGACAGAACATTATCTTTATCCCTCTGACCTGAGACAGAACATTATCTTTATCCCTCTGACCTTCTTTTTTTTCTTTCATTTTTGCCACATTTTTGTTGAATTTTTGTTGAATTTTTGTTGAATTTTTGTTGAATTTTTGTCCCATTTTTGTCCCATTTTTGTCCCATTTTTGTCCCATTTTTGTCCCATTTTTGTCCCATTTTTGTTGAATTTTTGTTGAATTTTTGTTGAATTTTTGTTGAATTTTTGTTGAATTTTTGTTGAATTTTTGTTGAATTTTTGTTGAATTTTTGTAGAATTTTTGTAGAATTTTTGTCACATTTTTGTCACATTTTTGTCACATTTTTGTCACATTTTTGTCACATTTTTGTCACATTTTTGTCACATTTTTGTCACATTTTTGTCACATTTTTGTCACATTTTTGTTGAATTTTTGTTGAATTTTTGTTGAATTTTTGTCACATTTTTGTCACATTTTTGTCACATTTTTGTCACATTTTTGTCACATTTTTGTCACATTTTTGTCACATTTTTGTCACATTTTTGTCACATTTTTGTCACATTTTTGTCACATTTTTGTTGAATTTTTGTCACATTTTTGTTGAATTTTTGTCACATTTTTGTCACATTTTTGTCACATTTTTGTCACATTTTTGTTGAATTTTTGTTGAATTTTTGTCACATTTTTGTCACATTTTTGTCACATTTTTGTCACATTTTTGTCGAATCTTTGTCACATTTTTGTTGACCTGAGACAGAACATTATCTTTATTCTCTTTCTCCTCTGACCTGGGGCTTCCAGCTGCAGGCGGTTGCTGCTCAGCTGGACTCGTGGTTTGATGAGGCAGAGTCGAGCTTCTCTTTTCTGGCTCAGACAGACTCCGTTCCCGTTCACCACCATCCAGCTGCGGTCGTACAGGAGCCCCCGAGGTCCCAGAGGCCAGCGCTCCACCTGAGCAGGAGGACAAGTCTCATGATAAAGACTGAGTGTCAGAGGCCAGCGCTCCACCTGACCAGGAGGACAAGTCTCATGATACTGTGAAGACTGAGCGTCAGAGGGTCAGAGGCCAGCGCTCCACCTGACCAGGAGGACAAGTCTCATGATGAAGACTGAGTGTCAGAGTGTCAGAGGCCAGCGCTCCACCTGACCAGGAGGACAAGTCTCATGATGAAGACTGAGTGTCAGAGGGTCAGAGGCCAGCGCTCCACCTGAGCAGGAGGACAAGTCTCATGATGAAGACTGAGTGTCAGAGGGTCAGAGGCCAGCGCTCCACCTGACCAGGAGGACAAGTCTCATGATGAAGACTGAGTGTCAGAGGGTCAGAGGCCAGCGCTCCACCTGACCAGGAGGACAAGTCTCATGATGAAGACTGAGTGTCAGAGGGTCAGAGGCCAGCGCTCCACCTGAGCAGGAGGACAAGTCTCATGATGAAGACTGAGTGTCAGAGGGTCAGAGGCCAGCGCTCCACCTGACCAGGAGGACAAGTCTCATGATGCTGTGAAGACTGAGTGTCAGAGGGTCAGAGGCCAGCGCTCCACCTGACCAGGAGGACAAGTCTCATGATGAAGACTGAGTGTCAGAAGGTCAGAGGCCAGCGCTCCACCTGACCAGGAGGACAAGTCTCATGATGAAGACTGAGTGTCAGAGGGTCAGAGGCCAGCGCTCCACCTGACCAGGAGGACAAGTCTCATGATGAAGACTGAGTGTCAGAGGGTCAGAGGCCAGCGCTCCACCTGACCAGGAGGACAAGTCTCATGATGAAGACTGAGTTGTCAGAGGGTCAGAGGCCAGCGCTCCACCTGACCAGGAGGACAAGTCTCATGATGAAGACTGAGTGTCAGAGGGTCAGAGGCCAGCGCTCCACCTGACCAGGAGGACAAGTCTCATGATGAAGACTGAGTGTCAGAGTGTCAGAGGCCAGCGCTCCACCTGACCAGGAGGACAAGTCTCATGATGAAGACTGAGTGTCAGAGGGTCAGAGGCCAGCGCTCCACCTGACCAGGAGGACAAGTCTCATGATGAAGACTGAGTGTCAGAGGGTCAGAGGGCCAGCGCTCCACCTGACCAGGAGGACAAGTCTCATGATGCTGTGAAGCTCCTCCAGGAAGTACAATCGGCTTGTTGCACAATGTGGCTACGCTAGTTCCTCTGAGCTGAAGCTGTGGGCGCTAGTACTTCCTGTTCGTGTTCATTTCCATTAAGATTAGCTCAGACCAGTGAGTTCCTGGTAGAAATATTTCCATAGACGAGAAGCTAAAGGCTGCTTTAACCTCTTAACTCCCGCCTGAACCGAAAGGATCTTTTTTTCCTCACGTCAGATTTTTTTTCCCATCATTTTTTTGTTGAGTATTTAACTCCTTTTTGAAACTTTTTTGTTAATTTTTTGTCACATTTTTTTTTTTTTTTTCATTTTTCGTCAATTTTTTTATCACATTTGTGTCACATTTTTGTAATTTTTTCATCAATTTTTCGTCCCTTTTTTGACAATTTTTTATCACATTTTTGTATTTTTTTGTCACATTTTTGGTCAAATTTCTATCGCATTTTTGTCACATTTTGTCACATTTTGGTCATTTTTTCTTCAATTTTTTGTCAATTCTTGTGACATTTTTAACACTTTTTCATCAATTTTTCGTCCTTTTTTGTCAATTTTTTAAAACATTTTTGTAATTTTCTTGTCACATTTTGTTAAATTTTTGTCATTTTTTTTTTTTCATCTTTTCGTCAATTTATCATCACATTTTTTTTCATTTTTTTGTCACATTTTTGTAATTTTTTGGTCATTTTTTTGTCACATTTTTGTCATTTTTCGTCAATTTTTCGTCAATTTCTTGTGACATTTTTGCCACATTTCCATCATTGTTTTCGTCGAGAAAACGTGCTCGGTTCAGGTGGGAGTTAAGGGGTTAATGCATTACACAACTTGAAATAGTGCCTTTTTTATATATATATTTTTCATAGCATGTTAGCCTTTAGCTTCAAGACAAACTATCACTCCTTCATGATCACAGGCGTCTCCTCTGAACTCGTTACATCATGATTTGAACACAGTAAATGATCGTCTACCGGGAACTCACCGCCCACAACGTAATCTTTAGAAAATATGATTATTATTCCAGGAAAAGAAAACAGACAGGAAGTCCAGGCGCTCACACCTTCAGGTCAGAGGAACTAGCATAGCCACACCGCGCAACAAGCCAAGTACTGCAAAAGACAGGAAGCCGAAGTGCCTGGAAGTGCCTCCTCTCTCTGCTTCTCTCACTCCCGTTCACTCCCTGGGTCAGTTTGGGTTTAGTCCATGAGCCGGAGCCGGACATTACGTCTCCAGAACTGAAGTTACAGATGCACAAAGGTCCGTGTCAGAGTCTGAGGCTGAAGCTCGTCCACGTCCGGACAGTTTTCATCACAGCCGCGGTAACGAGACCCCGGGAGGATCTGATCAAACACGCTTCAGCAGCAGCAGCAGCAGGTCACAGACGCACGGCAGAGCAACAACTGCCTTTACCTTCACCCCCACCTGAACCCAGCACATGGTGTCCCGTTTGGCTTCACCCACATTTTATACATTTATTTATTTATCTGACAGGGACATTGCAAGTCAACATAGCACAAAACAGACTTGTTACTGATGCAAAAAGAGTTTATAGCTGGTGCTAACTTTCAGCTCCAGTCCCGGGTTGGGCCTTTCTACACGACATTATCATTTTATCTAAAAAACGTACGTATATGCACACAATATACAGTAAATCATCTACACAAACTCAGTGCTATTTACACATTTACAAATGGGCACAATTCTGTTTCGTTTTCAGCCCAGACTTAACTGGAGACGTGAACATTTTAAACTCAGTCATGGTTTTGAGTTCAGCGTCATGAGTTCCATCACTTTGCACTTTTATATGTAAAGGCTCTGACCAGATGAGGAAGTGTGCAGTTATTACAGATGTTATTACTGATGTTATTACTGATGTTATTACTGATGTTATTACTGATGTTATTACTGATGTTATTACTGATGTACAAATGAACTGAGGCTCAGGCGCAGATTATTGAGACATTTGAAAGTTAGTTTGAGAAAACATAAATCGCTTTTGCAGTGATGAAAGCGGATCGGCTTCTTGTCCATGATCTTTAGAGTTTGATTATATAATAGGGCTGAAACAACTAATCGATTAATCGACAACTAATCGATTATTGAAAGGGTCAACTATTTTAGTAATCCATTAATCGTTTTCTGATTCACACAGACTCAAATAGAGCAAAACTTACATGAAAATTTAGTATTTTTGATGAAAACCTACTTTGTTTTTATAGTAAGTGTATGTAGTACTTTGTACATTGTAAATTTCATGTTCATCTGTTTGTGTCTCGTCCGATCAGTAGCAGAATTAGCGCAAAGAGCCTCCGACAAACATTTACTTAACGTTTACTCCATCAACACGTCCTCACGCGGAGCCACTTTAGCTTCATGTGATAAAAAAATGGAAAAAAAATAATTTTCCTACACCTTTCACAGCCAAGCGACTAATCGACTAATCGCAAAAATAGTCGATACATTAATCGATTACAGAATAATCGTTAGTTGCAGCTCTATCGTATAAGGACCTGATGTATTTAGTGTCTGAGGGCGTGGCCTGGGCCCATGATGTCATACATATATGTATGATATATGTGAGAATATCACAGCGTCATGTACAGGAGGGCCTGGTTTGGAATATAATTTAAGTTGCTTTGGATAGTTTTCGATATTTTATTCAGATGTTTGTCAAATCTTAATTGGGGGTCGAGGACCAATCCAAGGTATTTAAAATCTGTTACCGATTTTATAGTTTTGTTTTGCAAAGTCATCAAAAAATGTTGCTCTACATTTCGTCTTTTAATAGAAAAACACATTGAAACAGTTTTTGTTAAATTTAGCACCAGCTGATGAATGACTGACCTGACCCTGACTGACCTCAGCCGCACAGACAGAACCTCCGCTGTTCCGGTGACTTGGCATAAAAAACAGCATCGTCCGCATAAAGTTGGCGATTTACACCGGGACAGATGTGGCTAATCCTTTATAAAAAGCCTAAAGAGTAAAGGTCCCAGTATAGAGCCCTGTGGAACACCCCTTTGAACGTTTGAGAGAAAAAATAAAATAATAATAATAATAACTAGAAATGCAATGGCTGCCATTGCGATTGACTGCGGAATTGCGGGAAGCGAATGCAGAAATTGCATAAACTGTTCAAATTGAATAAATTGCTTAATTTGCATAATATGATTTGCATAACCTGGTAAAATGCATAAAATGTCATGTTGCATTAATTGTTTAAACTGCATAAAGTGGTAAAATGCATGAATGGATTAATTTGCATAAATTGTGTAAATTACATAAACTCTTTAAAATTCATAAATCCTAAATGGCATAAACTCTTAAGTTGCATAAACGGTTTAAAATGCATAAAGTGGTTAATTTGCATAAATTATTAATATTGCATAAACTTTTATATTCCATAAACTGGTCAAACTGTTGAAATGGCCTCAGGGCTTGATTGGCTGAAGCACAAATGGCTGAAAGTCCTGGAGTTTCCCCATTGGCTGGATTCCCCCATACACACCAATGCAAACATTTCAAACTCTCGTATAAAAAAACTGGAAATCTGCAGAAGCCAATTTTTTCTCAAAACCCACAAGTTGCAGAAGCTGAACCTGCACAAAGTGCAGAAATGGCAGAAAATGCAGAAAAAAGTGCAGAAAAGCATGGATTTGCGGCAGCCCCATTATAAGTCAATGGGAAAAATCTCCGACATTTTGGCCGATTGCGGAAAAAACGTAAATTGCAGAAGTCCCAAAAGTAACAGCACCTTCTCCTCAACATGAGGAACTAAAGTAACAGCACCTTCTCCTCAACATGCGGAACTAAAGTAACAGCACCTTCTCCTCAACATGAGGAACAAAAGTAACAGCACCTTCTCCTCAACATGAGGAACAAAAGTAACAGCACCTTCTCCTCAACATGAAGAACTAAAGTAACAGCACCTTCTCCTCAACATGAGGAACAAAAGTAACAGCACCTTCTCCTCAACATGTGGAACAAAAGTAACAGCACCTTCTCCTCAACATGAGGAACAAAAGTAACAGCACCTTCTCCTCAACATGAGGAACAAAAGTAACAGCACCTTCTCCTCAACATGAAGAACTAAAGTAACAGCACCTTCTCCTCAACATGAGGAACAAAAGTAACAGCACCTTCTCCTCAACATGAGGAACAAAAGTAACAGCACCTTCTCCTCAACATGAGGAACAAAAGTAACAGCACCTTCTCCTCAACATGAGGAACTAAAGTAACAGCACCTTCTCCTCAACATGAGGAACTAAAGTAACAGCACCTTCTCCTCAACATGAGGAACAAAAGTAACAGCACCTTCTCCTCAACATGAGGAACTAAAGTAACAGCACCTTCTCCTCAACATGCGGAACAAAAGTAACAGCACCTTCTCCTCAACATGAGGAACTAAAGTAACAGCACCTTCTCCTCATGAGGAACTAAAGTAACAGCACCTTCTCCTCAACATGAAGAACTAAAGTAACAGCACCTTCTCCTCAACATGAAGAACTAAAGTAACAGCACCTTCTCCTCAACATGAGGAACAAAAGTAACAGCACCTTCTCCTCAACATGAGGAACAAAAGTAACAGCACCTTCTCCTCAACATGCGGAACTAAAGTAACAGCACCTTCTCCTCAACATGCGGAACTAAAGTAACAGCACCTTCTCCTCAACATGAGGAACAAAAGTAACAGCACCTTCTCCTCAACATGAGGAACAAAAGTAACAGCACCTTCTCCTCAACATGCGGAACAAAAGTAAAAGCACCTTCTCCTCAACATGAGGAACAAAAGTAACAGCACCTTCTCCTCAACATGAGGAACAAAAGTAACAGCACCTTCTCCTCAACATGAGGAACAAAAGTAACAGCACCTTCTCCTCAACATGCGGAACTAAAGTAACAGCACCTTCTCCTCAACATGCGGAACTAAAGTAACAGCACCTTCTCCTCAACATGAGGAACAAAAGTAACAGCACCTTCTCCTCAACATGAGGAACTAAAGTAACAGCACCTTCTCCTCAACATGCGGAACAAAAGTAACAGCACCTTCTCCTCAACATGAGGAACAAAAGTAACAGCACCTTCTCCTCAACATGAGGAACTAAAGTAACAGCACCTTCTCCTCAACATGAGGAACTAAAGTAAAAGCACCTTCTCCTCAACATGAGGAACAAAAGTAACAGCACCTTCTCCTCAACATGCGGAACTAAAGTAACAGCACCTTCTCCTCAACATGAGGAACAAAAGTAACAGCACCTTCTCCTCAACATGAGGAACAAAAGTAACAGCACCTTCTCCTCAACATGAGGAACAAAAGTAACAGCACCTTCTCCTCAACATGAGGGACAAAAGTAAAAGCACCTTCTCCTCAACATGAGGAACTAAAGTAACAGCACCTTCTCCTCAACATGAGGAACTAAAGTAACAGCACCTTCTCCTCAACATGAGGAACAAAAGTAACAGCACCTTCTCCTCAACATGCGGAACAAAAGTAAAAGCACCTTCTCCTCAACATGAGGAACTAAAGTAACAGCACCTTCTCCTCAACATGAGGAACAAAAGTAACAGCACCTTCTCCTCAACATGAGGAACGTTTTGATGCATAACTTGCATAAATTGCACAAAGCATGAAGGTGCTGAAAGCTCTAGAAAATCGGGAAAAAGATGGAAGAGGAATAATAATAAAGAACATGAAAACCAATAATTGACTGCGGAAGAATTCCACAGTCAATCAATAATAGTGACAACAAGGCCAGGAGATCAAAATCACTGTACCCAGCCCTCCTCTTGAATCGGCTAATATCGGATATCGGCCGATACTCAAACCTCCAGTATCGGTGTCTGAAGTAAAAACCTGGTGCATCTCTAGAATCGTAACCTGAATGCTCATTTTAGCCACTAGGGGGCATTAAATAAAAAGAAATAGTTCCACACGTGTCCAGCAGAGGGCACTGACATGACAAGAGCTCAGGATATGAACACATTATACAGAAGCCTCACCTCGAAGGCGCCGCACGACTTCACCGGGTAGATGTAGATGTTGGCGAGCGTGTAAGCCCCGCCCCTGTGGCTCTGGGACTCTCTCTGAGGCTCCTCCCCCTTGTGGCTCTGGTCCTCTCTCTGCAGCTCCTCCCCCTCGTGGCTCTGGTCCTCTCTCTGCGGCTCCTCCCCCTCGTGGCTCTGGGACTCTCTCTGAGGCTCCTCCCCCTCGTGGCTCTGGTCCTCTCTCTGCGGCTCCTCCCCCTCGTGGCTCTGGTCCTCTCTCTGCAGCTCCTCCCCCTCGTGGCTCTGGTCCTCTCTCTGCAGCTCCTCCCCCTCGTGGCTCTGGTCCTCTCTCTGCGGCTCCTCCCCCTTGTGGCTCCGGCCCTCTCTCTGCGGCTCCTCCCCCCTGTGGCTCTGGTCCTCTCTCTGCAGCTCCTCCCCCTTGTGGCTCTGGTCCTCTCTCTGTGGCTCCTCCCTGTCCTCTCTCTGCGGCTCCTCCCCCTCCTCCTCCACGCTCGGGCCTGGAGCCGCCGCCTCGGTGGGCGTGGCGTGGCGGAGCGCGGCCTGGATCCCCCCCCCGTCCACGGAGACGGCGCCGCTGCAGAAACACTCCACCACGAAGCGGAGCAGCCTCTGACAGTCGTGGAAGGAGGACATGTATCCGAAGGACACGCGCACGGCTCCGGTCGGCCGCCCGTCCACCAGGTCCACGGCGTCTCCACAAACGTGACCGGCCTGGAGATGAGAGGAGGAAACTTTACTTTATCTGAGGCTCTGAGGAGGAACAGGACGCTCATGTGAAACGAGAGGAACACGTCAAAACCGGCCCTCCATCACCAAACTCTGGCCCTCGAGATGACTCTGAGAAATATTATGACCCAAATCAGAGCTCCTGTTAAAGCGCTCTAGAAATGTGAACAACGCTGTCAATTCCTTAAGATGTCTTGGTAGAGCATAATCCTAAAAGAATACCCATCTATAAAAGGAAGAAACGACTTAAATCTACTTGAATTAAGAGACTAAATCTAAAGTTTGATTTGGTTTGGCCTTAAAGCAGATCAAACCTGTTCTTGCCAATGGAACAAGCACAAGTTTTTCTTAATTCAGATCAATTTTGCATAATTTCAAGTGAAAAATAAATATTTGTTTACAGTTATTTTGTCTGATTTCCAGTGGGATTTCTATTTCTATCTGTTCCATTGGCATTAGCGTTTTTACCTGATCTTAGATTAGTTCAAACTGACTGAAATTGAACATAAAAAAACACTTTATTCAAGCGATTTTAAGTCATTTATCTGATTTAAGATGGACATTTTCCCAGTGTGTGTGACGTACAACACTGGCACATGTAGAAAGTGATGCTTTACTTCAGTTGCTTCAGTCGGAGGGTCCGGCCTTTGGTCTTTTGACGATGATGAAAACCGGCCCTTCACCGAGGAAACCTGCCGACCCCTGATCTAAATCAATGACTGTTTCAAATCTGTCAAGCATCGGTTCTTATGTTTCGTCGCCTTCGTATTTTCCAAGTACATTTTTTTTTATACATTTTATTGAATTGAGTGATTGTGTTACATGATTTTTGAACAATCAATCAAAGTTTATTTATACAGCACTTTACAGCAACACCAGGAGGACCAAAGTGCTTCAGAGAAAGATAAAACACATTTAAAAACACCAAATAATTACAACCTAGACACAATTCAGTGCTCCAAGTATTGAACAATGTCCAAAGAATTCCATAAACTGATCCCTTTTACAAGAAACCCCTTTTGTTTTTGTGAAGTGTGTAAATATGGTGCCCTGAAACTGCCCTTTCTTCTGTTGTTTCTGTCTGTGATTAACACACATTTGTTTTGAATATGTATTGGCACCAACTTATTTTTCACTCTCCTCATAATTTTTAGTATTTTAAATTTGACCAATTCATTAAATTACATGGTCTGCAGTTTTATAAACAGTTTGTTTGTGTCCCGTGGACCTTTGAGAGTCACAGTTCTTATAGCTTTCTTCTGGAGTAAGAACAGCCTCTCTGTATAACTGGTGCCTGCATTACCCCACACTTCAATACAGTTTGTTATATGAGGAACTCTTAAAGGAACAGGCCAGGGTTTTTCCATACTGAGATATGTTCTTACCTGAGCTGTGACGAGTTCTTTAGGACCTGTCTGATCTTCAGTCACGTAAACACAGCGCAGACGGCGTTAGCATTTAGCCTCTCCCTCTCTCCTCTATAGCTCCAAAACAGGTCAAGATAGAAGCTACCAAGCTCTTCCACGTTTTCCCTATTTAAATATGGTTACGTGAAGTGTTCCACTACAAAGTATAATTACACACAATTAAACAATGTGGATTTTCTAAGCGGATAAAAGGGGGGACTATATTGTAAGGCGTAATAATACCAGGAGGAGTTTGCGGATTTCGAACTTGTGTTTTTTGTCATTTTTTGGTCATTTTTTTGTCATTTTTTTGTCATTTTTTTGTCATTTTTTTAAATCATTTTTTGTCATTTTTTGACATTTTTTTGTCATTTTTTTGTCATTTTTTTGTCATTTTTTGACATTTTTTTGTCATTTTTTTGTCATTTTTTTGTCATTTTTTGTCATTTTTTGACATTTTTTTGTCATTTTTTGTCAATTTTTTATCATTTTTTGTCATTTTTTTGTCCATTTTTTTGTCATTTTTTTAAATCATTTTTTATCATTTTTATCATTTTTTGTCATTTTTTTTGTCATTTTTTTTGTCATTTTTTTGTCATTTTTTTGTCTTTTTTTTGTCTTTTTTTTAAAATCATTTTTGTCCATTTTTTTAGTCATTTTTTGGTCATTTTTTGGTCAAATTTTTGGTCAAATTTTTGGTCAATTTCTTTAAAGGAACAGGCCGGCGTTTTTCCACACTGAGATATGTTCTTACCTGAGCTGTGACGAGTTCTTTAGGACCTGTCTGATCTTCAGTCACGTAAACACAGCACAGACGGCGTTAGCATTTAGCCTCTCCCTCTCTCCTCTATAGCTCCAAAACAGGTCAAGATAGAAGCTACCAAGCTCTTCCACGTTTCCCCTATTTAAATATGGTTACGTGAAGTGTTCCACTACAAAGTATAATTACACACAATTAAACTATGTGGATTTTCTAAGCGGATAAAAGGGGGAACTATATTGTAAGGCGTAATAATACCAGGAGTTCGAAATCCGCGCAGTAATCTTCACTTTCCTGTGCAGATGCCAAACTACTCCTGGTATTATTACTACCAGGAGTTTAAACCCCGCCCCCTCTCACCTGCAGGTCACTCCTTAACCCCGCCCCCTCTCACCTGCAGGTCACTCCTTAACCCCGCCCCCTCTCACCTGCAGGTCACTCCTTAACCCCGCCCCTTCTCACCTGCAGGTTGCTCTTCATCTGCTCGCTGCTGATGCCCAGAAAGGCCTGGCAGGCGCCCGTGTTGCAGAAACAGCCCGTGCGCAGGTGGATGTTGTAGAGAGCGGCCATTCGATCCACCTGAGGAACGTCAGAGCAGAGATGATGGAGACACGTCAGAGCAGAGGCTGAGATGATGGAGACACATCAGAGCAGAGGCTGAGATGATGAGAGGTTCCTCAGACCTTTCCCTGGAGCAACGAGGAGGAGGAAACCAAACACACGAGATACGTTTGGGTCGAAATATTTAGTGAAAGCACTGAAGTGAAAATGTGCTCCTCCCGCCTGAACCGAGCACGTTCTCTCCAGTTTGGCTTTACCCCAATCCAAAAGCTTCTGGAAAAAAGGTGGGAAATAGCAACAAAACTGAGACGAAAACAATGATGGAAATGTGACAAAAAAATACAAAAATTTGACCAAAAAAATGACAAAAACGTAAAAAAAATTGACAAAAACGGACACAAAAAATGACGAAAAAAAGGTGTGACAAAAAGTGACAAAACATTTACAAAAAAATAACCAAAATGTCACAAAAATTTGACGAAAATGTGATAAAAATTTGACAAAAAATGACCAAAAAGTGACAAAAACTGGACGGAAAAAAGACAAAAAAAATGACAAAAAAAAAAGTGTGACAAAAAGTGACAAAACATTTACAAAAAATGACAAAAATGAAAAAAATGAATGAAAAAATGTACGGAAAAATGATCCAAAAAAACACCAAACACCAAAAACACCAACACTCCAAAAAAATGAAGAAAAAAAAGACAAAAAAGTTACTAAATGAATTGAATACCCCCCCAAAAAATGATGGAAAAAAAATGTGATGATGTGAGGAAAAAGACAAAACTGAGACAAAAACAATGATATATTACCAAAAAGTGACAAAAAATGGACGGAAAATGATCCAAAAAAAACCCCAACAAAAATGGGACTAAAAGTTAAAAAAAATTAAGAAAAAAAATTACAAAAAAGTTGCAAAAATGAGTTGAAAACCCCCCCGGATGATGTGAGGAAAAAGACAAAACTGAGACAAAAACAATGATGAAAATGTGACCAAAAAGTGACGAAAAAAGACAAAACATTTACCAAAAAATGAAAAAATGAGTTGAAAAAAATGAGTTGAAAACCCCCAAAAAATGATGGGAATAAAATGTGACGACGTGAGGAAAAAGCTCCATTTAGATGAGTTTTGTAGCTTTCAAAGGAGGCGTTACACTGGCCTACAGGATTTGGGTAAAGCTGAACTGAAAAAGCTCTCAGTTCAGGCGGGAGTTAAGAGGTTAAACAGCATCTACTGGCCGAGTTTGGATGATGATCCGAGGACACGCTCTGTCTCTGCAGCTGCTTCTTCTTTCTGCTTTCACAGATATTAAAAGCTCCACAAGAGGAGCCTTAATGACACTCACTCACTTCCATCTCCATCTCTGAGCAGCAACACGTGTCCTCACAAACGAGTCCACCATCAAAGCAACATTCCGCTCCGGCTGAAGGAGATGAACGGCCGGGAAACGTCTCTCTTTTGGCCGTGACTTTGCTTTAAGTGGGTTTGTTCACAGCGCTCGCGTCTAAACTGTAAAATAACTCTCGTTTACAGAGACCTTTCGGATGATGTTTTCATTTGAGCACATTTCTCTGAAGCCGTTTCATTAAACCGAGGAATGAGGGGAATTTAAATACATCCAGGCTTTATGCAGGCACAAGCTTTTCATTTGTGAAGATCTGCAAAACGAACAGAGGGAAGAGAACTGGACAAAACGGAAACTTTTGAGCCAAAAAATGTGGTCAGTTTCGGCCAAAACCTGCGGTTGAACGTGTATATGTTGGTTATTTTGCTTTGTTTGTTTCATTTGCAATACACACGCCAGCCAACAATAACCCCCGATTCATTTTATTAACCTCTTAACTCCCACCTGAACATGTTTTCTCCTGTTCTCCAAATCTAAAAGCTTCTTCAAAACAGCGATAAATAAAAGAAAAGAAGAAAATGAGGATGTAAACACAACAAAAAAGCGCTAAAAAGTGACCCAAAAAATGACAAAAATCCAGCTAAAAAAAGACAAAAATCCAGTCCGACCCGTGCTTTCACCTGCAGCGTCTTGACATAACAATACCTTGAATCAAAGCATTTCTCCCACACAAACGCTGTTTTCATCTGTTTCAAAAGTCTAACACAGACGTGAACCTGAAGCCTGGCCCGGTTGTCGCGGTGACGCTGGACCAACATGGCGGCTCTGAGGGAAAGTTCAGACGGAGGAGGAGCCTCAGAGCCAACGGAAACTGAGCTGATGTGGTTTAACCTCTGACCACCCGCCAAAACCAAACGCATTCTCTCCTCTTTGTCATTGTCGCCACTTTTTATTTCCCTCATGTGTTTTTGTCACTTATTGTGTCACTTTATTACTTTTTTGTTGGATTTTTGTCACTTTTTCCAGGATAATCATTTTATTGCAGTTTTTTTTTTCTTATTTCCTGGATTTTTGTCTTTTTTCTGCTGGATTTTTTTTTTTTTTTTTTTTGCTGGATTTTTATCATTTTTCTGCAGATTTTGTGTCATTTTTTGCTGGATTTTTGTCACTTTATTGCTGGATTTTTGTCACATTTTTCTGGATTTTTATCATTTTTTTGCTGGATTTTTGTATTTTTTTTTCTGGATTTTTGTCACTTTTTTTCTGGATTTTTGTTACTTTTTTGCTGGATTTTTGTCACTTTTTTTCTGGATTTTTGTTACTTTTTTCCTGGATTTTTGTCACTTTTTTCCTGGATTTTTGTCATTTTTTTGCAGTTTTTTTTTTGTCTTTTTTCCTGGATTTTTGTCACTTTTTTCCTTGATTTTTGTATTTTTTTCCTGGATTTTTGTCACTTTTTTCCTGGATTTTTGTCACTTTTTTCCTGGATTTTTGTCATTTTTTTGCAGGTTTTTTTTTGTCTTTTTTCCTGGATTTTTGTCTTTTTTCTGCTGATTTTTTGTCATTTTTTTCTGGATTTTTGTCATTTTTTTCCTTGATTTTTGTATTTTTTTTCCTGGATTTTGTATTTTTTTTCCTGGATTTTTGTATTTTTTTTCCTGGATTTTGTATTTTTTTTCCTGGATTTTTGTATTTTTTTTCCTGGATTTTTTTTTTTTTTGCTGGATTTTTGTCACTTTTTTGCTGGATTTTTGTCTTTTTTTCCTGGATTTTTATCATTTTTTTGCTATTTTTTTTTTGTCTTTTTTGCTGGATTTTTGTCACTTTTTTTCTGGATTTTTGTTACTTTTTTGCTGGATTTTTGTCACTTTTTTTCTGGATTTTTGTTACTTTTTTCCTGGATTTTTGTCATTTTTTTGCAGGTTTTTTTTTGTCTTTTTTCCTGGATTTTTGTCACTTTTTTCCTTGATTTTTGTATTTTTTTCCTGGATTTTTGTCACTTTTTTCCTGGATTTTTGTCTTTTTTCTGCTGATTTTTTGTCATTTTTTTCTGGATTTTTGTCATTTTTTTCCTTGATTTTTGTATTTTTTTTCCTGGATTTTGTATTTTTTTTCCTGGATTTTTGTATTTTTTTTCCTGGATTTTGTATTTTTTTTCCTGGATTTTTGTATTTTTTTTCCTGGATTTTTTTTTTTTTTGCTGGATTTTTGTCACTTTTTTGCTGGATTTTTGTCTTTTTTTCCTGGATTTTTATCATTTTTTTGCTATTTTTTTTTGTCTTTTTTGCTGGATTTTTCTCACTTTTAAGCGTTTGTTGTCGTGTTTACATCCTCATTTTCTTCTCGTTTTTATCGCTGTTTTGAAGCTTTTGGATTTGGAGAGTTTGGCTGTTGAGGTGGGAGTTAAGAGGTTAAGAGACAAACCTGAGTCAGCGGATCACCAGTTCACCGCGGTAAAGCCTCGTACCTGTGAGTAGCCGATGAAGCCCCCCTGCGCGTCCAGCAGGTTAAAGGTCAGGATGGGGCCCTGGGAGGCAGATTTTTGTCACTTTTTTGCTGGATTTGTCACTTTTTTGCTGGATTTTTGTCTTTTTTTCCTGGATTTTGTCACTTTTTTGCTGGATTTTTTTCACTTTTTTGCTGGATTTTTTTCACTTTTTTGCTGGATTTTTTTCACTTTTTTGCTGGATTTTTGTCTTTTTTTCCTGGATTTTTTTCACTTTTTTGCTGGATTTTTTTCACTTTTTTGCTGGATTTTTATCACTTTTTTGCTGGATTTTTTTCACTTTTTTGCTGGATTTTTTTCACTTTTTTGCTGGATTTTTGTCTTTTTTTCCTGGATTTTTTCACTTTTTTGCTGGATTTTTTTCCCTTTTTTGCTGGATTTTTATCACTTTTTTGCTGGATTTTTATCACTTTTTTGCTGGATTTTTATCACTTTTTTGCTGGATTTTTTTCACTTTTTGCTGGATTTTTTCACTTTTTTGCTGGATTTTTTTCACTTTTTTGCTGGATTTTTTTCACTTTTTTGCTGGATTTTTATCACTTTTTTGCTGGATTTTTGTCACTTTATTGCTGGATTTTTGTCACATTTTTCTGGATTTTTATCATTTTTTTGCTGGATTTTTGTATTTTTTTTGCTGGATTTTTGTCACTTTTTTTCTGGATTTTTGTTACTTTTTTGCTGGATTTTTGTCACTTTTTTTCTGGATTTTTGTTACTTTTTTCCTGGATTTTTGTCACTTTTTTCCTGGATTTTTGTCATTTTTTTGCAGGTTTTTTTTTGTCTTTTTTCCTGGATTTTTGTAACTTTTTTCCTTGATTTTTGTATTTTTTTCCTGGATTTTTGTCACTTTTTTCCTGGATTTTTGTCACTTTTTTCCTGGATTTTTGTCATTTTTTTGCAGGTTTTTTTTTGTCTTTTTTCCTGGATTTTTGTCTTTTTTCTGCTGATTTTTTGTCATTTTTTTCTGGATTTTTGTCATTTTTTTCCTTGATTTTTGTATTTTTTTTCCTGGATTTTGTATTTTTTTCCTGGATTTTTGTATTTTTTTTCCTGGATTTTGTATTTTTTTTCCTGGATTTTTGTCACTTTTTTCCTGGATTTTTGTCTTTTTTTCCTGGATTTTTATCATTTTTTTGCTTTTTTTTTTTTGTCTTTTTTGCTGGATTTTTGTCACTTTTTTTCTGGATTTTTGTTACTTTTTTGCTGGATTTTTGTCACTTTTTTTCTGGATTTTTGTTACTTTTTTCCTGGATTTTTGTCACTTTTTTCCTGGATTTTTGTCATTTTTTTGCAGGTTTTTTTTTGTCTTTTTTCCTGGATTTTTGTCACTTTTTTCCTTGATTTTTGTATTTTTTTCCTGGATTTTTGTCACTTTTTTCCTGGATTTTTGTCACTTTTTTCCTGGATTTTTGTCATTTTTTTGCAGGTTTTTTTTTGTCTTTTTTCCTGGATTTTTGTCTTTTTTCTGCTGATTTTTTGTCATTTTTTTCTGGATTTTTGTCATTTTTTTCCTTGATTTTTGTATTTTTTTTCCTGGATTTTGTATTTTTTTTCCTGGATTTTTGTATTTTTTTTCCTGGATTTTGTATTTTTTTTCCTGGATTTTTGTATTTTTTTTCCTGGATTTTTTTTTTTTTGCTGGATTTTTGTCACTTTTTTGCTGGATTTTTGTCTTTTTTTCCTGGATTTTTATCATTTTTTTGCTATTTTTTTTTTGTCTTTTTTGCTGGATTTTTCTCACTTTTAAGCGTTTGTTGTCGTGTTTACATCCTCATTTTCTTCTCGTTTTTATCGCTGTTTTGAAGCTTTTGGATTTGGAGAGTTTGGCTGTTGAGGTGGGAGTTAAGAGGTTAAGAGACAAACCTGAGTCAGCGGATCACCAGTTCACCACGGTAAAGCCTGGTACCTGTGAGTAGCCGATGAAGCCCCCCTGCGCGTCCAGCAGGTTAAAGGTCAGGATGGGGCCCTGGGAGGCAGATTTTTGTCACTTTTTTGCTGGATTTGTCACTTTTTTGCTGGATTTTTGTCTTTTTTTCCTGGATTTTTTTCACTTTTTTGCTGGATTTTTTTCACTTTTTTGCTGGATTTTTTTCACTTTTTTGCTGGATTTTTTTCACTTTTTTGCTGGATTTTTGTCTTTTTTTCCTGGATTTTTTTCACTTTTTTGCTGGATTTTTATCACTTTTTTGCTGGATTTTTTTCACTTTTTTGCTGGATTTTTTTCACTTTTTTGCTGGATTTTTGTCTTTTTTTCCTGGATTTTTTTCACTTTTTTGCTGGATTTTTTTCACTTTTTTGCTGGATTTTTATCACTTTTTTGCTGGATTTTTATCACTTTTTTGCTGGATTTTTATCACTTTTTTGCTGGATTTTTTTCACTTTTTTGCTGGATTTTTTTCACTTTTTTGCTGGATTTTTTTCACTTTTTTGCTGGATTTTTTTCACTTTTTTGCTGGATTTTTATCACTTTTTTGCTGGATTTTTGTCACTTTTTTGCTGGATTTTTGTCTTTTTTTCCTGGATTTTTGTCACTTTTTTGCTGGATTTTTGTCACTTTTTTGCTGGATTTTTTTCACTTTTTTGCTGGATTTTTGTCTTTTTTTCCTGGATTTTTGTCACTTTTTTGCTGGATTTTTTTCACTTTTTTGCTGGATTTTTGTCTTTTTTTCCTGGATTTTTGTCACTTTTTTGCTGGATTTTTATCATTTTTTTGCTGGATTTTTGTATTTTTTTTGCTGGATTTTTGTCACTTTTTTCCTGGATTTTTGTATTTTTTTTGCTGGATTTTTGTCACTTTTTTGCTGGATTTTTATCATTTTTTTGCTGGATTTTTGTTTTTTTTTCCTGGATTTTTGTCACTTTATTGCTGGATTTTTGTCACATTTTTTCTGGATTTTTGTCTTTTTTGCTGGATTTTTCTCACTTTTAAGCGTTTGTTGTCGTGTCTACATCCTCATTTTCTTCTCGTTTTTATCGCTGTTTTGTAGAAGCTTTTCGATTTGGAGAGTTTGGCTGTTGAGGTGGGAGTTAAGAGGTTAAGAGACAAACCTGAGTCAGCGGATCACCAGTTCCCCATGGTAAAGCCTGGTACCTGTGAGTAGCCGATGAAGCCCCCCCGCGCGTCCAGCAGGTTAAAGGTCAGGATGGGGCCCTGGGAGGCGGATTTTTGTCACTTTTTTGCTGGATTTTTGTCCTTTTTTTGCTGGATTTTTGTCACATTTTGCTGGATTTTTGTCGCTTTTTTGCTGGATTTTTGTCACTTTTTTGCTGGATTTTTATCATTTTTTTTGCTGGATTTTTATCATTTTTTTGATGGATTTTTGTCACTTTTTTGCTGGATTTTTGTCACTTTTTTGCTGGATTTTTGTCACTTTTTTGATGGATTTTTGTCACTTTTTTGATGGATTTTTGTCACTTTTTTGCTGGATTTTTGTCACTTTTTTGCTGGATTTTTGTCACTTTTTTGCTGGATTTTTGTCACTTTTTTGCTGGATTTTTGTCACTTTTTTGCTGGATTTTTGTCACATTTTGCTGGATTTTTGTCACTTTTTTGCTGGATTTTTGTCACTTTTTGCTGGATTTTTGTCACTTTTTGCTGGATTTTTGTCACTTTTTTGCTGGATTTTTGTCACTTTTTTGCTGGATTTTTGTCACTTTTTTGCTGGATTTTTGTCTTTTTTTTGCTGGATTTTTGTCACTTTTTTGCTGGATTTTTGTCTTTTTTTTGATGGATTTTTGTCACTTTTTTGCTGGATTTTTGTCACTTTTTTGCTGGATTTTTGTCACTTTTTTGCTGGATTTTTATCATTTTTTTGCTGGATTTTTGTCACTTTTTTATCATTTTTTTGCTGGATTTTTGTCCTTTTTTTGCTGGATTTTTATCATTTTTTAGCTGGATTTTTGTCACTTTTTTGCTGGATTTTTGTCCTTTTTTTGCTGGATTTTTATCATTTTTTAGCTGGATTTTTGTCACATTTTGCTGGATTTTTATCATTTTTTAGCTGGATTTTTGTCACATTTTTTCTGGATTTTTGTCCTTTTTTTGCTGGATTTTTGTCACATTTTGCTGGATTTTTGTCACTTTTTTGCTGGATTTTTGTCACTTTTATGCTGGATTTTTGTCACTTTTTTTCTGGATTTTTGTCATTTTTATGCAGTTTTTTTTTCTTTTCTGCTGATTTTTTGACATTTTTTTCCTGGATTTTTGTATTTTTTTTTGCTGGATTTTTCTCACTTTTAAGCGTTTGTTGTCGTGTTTACATCCTCATTTTCTTCTCGTTTTTATCGCTGTTTTGTAGAAGCTTTTCGATTTGGAGAGTTTGGCTGTTGAGGTGGGAGTTAAGAGGTTAAGAGACAAACCTGAGTCAGCGGATCACCAGTTCCCCACGGTAAAGCCTCGTACCTGTGAGTAGCCGATGAAGCCCCCCTGCGCGTCCAGCAGGTTAAAGGTCAGGATGGGGCCCTGGGAGGCGGATTTTTGTCACTTTTTTTGCAGTTTTTTTTTATTTTCTGCTGATTTTTTGACATTTTTTTCCTGGATTTTTGTATTTTTTTTCTGGATTTTTGTCACTTTTTTGCTGGATTTTTGTCTTTTTTTTTCTGATTTTTTGTCATTTTTTCCTGGATTTTTGTCTTTTTTTTGCTGGATTTTTGTCATTTTTTGCTGGATTTTTGTCACTTTTTTCCTGGATTTTTATCATTTTTTTGCTGGATTTTTGTCACTTTTTTGCTGGATTTTTGTCACTTTTTTGCTGGATTTTTGTCACTTTTTTCCTGGATTTTTATCATTTTTTTGCTGGATTTTTGTCACTTTTTTGCTGGATTTTTGTCACTTTTTTGCTGGATTTTTGTCACTTTTTTGCTGGATTTTTGTCACTTTTTTGCTGGATTTTTGTCACTTTTTTCCTGATTTTTTGTCATTTTTTCCTGATTTTTATCATTTTTTTGCTGATTTTGTTTTGTCTTTTTTGCTGGATTTTTCTCACTTTTAAGCGTTTTTTGTTGTGTTTACATCCTCATTTTCTTCCCGTTTTTATCGCTGTTTTGAAGCTTTTCGATTTGGAGAGTTTGGATGTTGAGGTGGGAGTTAAGAGGTTAAGAAACAGAGACAAACCTGAGTCAGCGGATCACCAGTTCACCGCGGTAAAGCCTCGTACCTGTGAGTAGCCGATGAAGCCCCCCTGCGCGTCCAGCAGGTTAAAGGTCAGGATGGGGCCCTGGGAGGCGGATTTTTGTCACTTTTTTGCTGGATTTTTGTCACTTTTTTGCTGGATTTTTGTCTTTTTTGCTGGATTTTTGTCACTTTTTTGCTGGATTTTTTTCACTTTTTTGCTGGATTTTTGTCTTTTTTGCTGGATTTTTGTCACTTTTTTGCTGGATTTTTTTCACTTTTTTGCTGGATTTTTTTCACTTTTTTGCTGGATTTTTGTCACTTTTTTGCTGGATTTTTGTCACTTTTTTGCTGGATTTTTGTCACTTTTTTCCTGATTTTTTGTCATTTTTTCCTGATTTTTATCATTTTTTTGCTGATTTTGTTTTGTCTTTTTTGCTGGATTTTTCTCACTTTTAAGCGTTTTTTGTTGTGTTTACATCCTCATTTTCTTCCCGTTTTTATCGCTGTTTTGAAGCTTTTCGATTTGGAGAGTTTGGATGTTGAGGTGGGAGTTAAGAGGTTAAGAAACAGAGACAAACCTGAGTCAGCGGATCACCAGTTCACCGCGGTAAAGCCTCGTACCTGTGAGTAGCCGATGAAGCCCCCCTGCGCGTCCAGCAGGTTAAAGGTCAGGATGGGGCCCTGGGAGGCGGATTTTTGTCACTTTTTTGCTGGATTTTTGTCACTTTTTTGCTGGATTTTTGTCTTTTTTGCTGGATTTTTGTCACTTTTTTGCTGGATTTTTGTCTTTTTTGCTGGATTTTTGTCACTTTTTTGCTGGATTTTTGTCACTTTTTTGCTGGATTTTTGTCCTTTTTTTGCTGGATTTTTGTCACTTTTTTGCTGGATTTTTGTCACATTTTGCTGGATTTTTATCATTTTTTAGCTGGATTTTTGTCACATTTTTTCTGGATTTTTGTCCTTTTTTTGCTGGATTTTTGTCACTTTTTTGCTGGATTTTTGTCACTTTTTTGCTGGATTTTTGTCCTTTTTTTGCTGGATTTTTGTCACTTTTTTGCTGGATTTTTGTCACATTTTGCTGGATTTTTATCATTTTTTAGCTGGATTTTTGTCACATTTTTTCTGGATTTTTGTCCTTTTTTTGCTGGATTTTTGTCACTTTTTTGCTGGATTTTTGTCCTTTTTTTGCTGGATTTTTGTCACTTTTATGCTGGATTTTTGTCACTTTTTTGCTGGATTTTTGTCACATTTTTTCTGGATTTTTGTCATTTTTATGCAGTTTTTTTTTCTTTTCTGCTGATTTTTTGACATTTTTTTCCTGGATTTTTGTATTTTTTTTTGCTGGATTTTTCTCACTTTTAAGCGTTTGTTGTCGTGTCTACATCCTCATTTTCTTCTCGTTTTTATCGCTGTTTTGTAGAAGCTTTTGGATTTGGAGAGTTTGGCTGTTGAGGTGGGAGTTAAGAGGTTAAGAGACAAACCTGAGTCAGCGGATCACCAGTTCCCCACGGTAAAGCCTGGTACCTGTGAGTAGCCGATGAAGCCCCCCTGCGCGTCCAGCAGGTTAAAGGTCAGGATGGGGCCCTGGGAGGCGGATTTTTGTCACTTTTTTGCTGGATTTTTGTCACTTTTTTGCTGGATTTTTGTCTTTTTTGCTGGATTTTTGTCACTTTTTTGCTGGATTTTTTTCACTTTTTTGCTGGATTTTTTTCACTTTTTTGCTGGATTTTTTTCACTTTTTTGCTGGATTTTTGTCCTTTTTTTGCTGGATTTTTGTCACTTTTTTGCTGGATTTTTGTCACTTTTTTGCTGGATTTTTGTCCTTTTTTTGCTGGATTTTTGTCACTTTTTTGCTGGATTTTTGTCACATTTTGCTGGATTTTTATCATTTTTTAGCTGGATTTTTGTCACATTTTTTCTGGATTTTTGTCCTTTTTTTGCTGGATTTTTGTCACTTTTTTGCTGGATTTTTGTCCTTTTTTTGCTGGATTTTTGTCACTTTTATGCTGGATTTTTGTCACTTTTTTGCTGGATTTTTGTCACATTTTTTCTGGATTTTTGTCATTTTTATGCAGTTTTTTTTTCTTTTCTGCTGATTTTTTGACATTTTTTTCCTGGATTTTTGTATTTTTTTTTGCTGGATTTTTCTCACTTTTAAGCGTTTGTTGTCGTGTCTACATCCTCATTTTCTTCTCGTTTTTATCGCTGTTTTGTAGAAGCTTTTGGATTTGGAGAGTTTGGCTGTTGAGGTGGGAGTTAAGAGGTTAAGAGACAAACCTGAGTCAGCGGATCACCAGTTCCCCACGGTAAAGCCTGGTACCTGTGAGTAGCCGATGAAGCCCCCCTGCGCGTCCAGCAGGTTAAAGGTCAGGATGGGGCCCTGGGAGGCGGGGCTGTGGAAGTGCCCGTGGGCGTAGACCTGGGCCAGCGGGCGCCCGGAGCCGTGGCGGAGGCTGGAGAGGGCGAGGTACGTGTAGCGGGCCAGGGCGAAGGTGTGCAGCTGGACGCTCCGCATGCCCCCTGGAACACACAAGCTTTAACCAAACTACCGTGGTAACCGTGGTAACCGACCGCGGTAACGCTTCGTACCGGTGAGTCTGTGGAGGGCGTCGAAGCTGTGGTTCAGCGCGATCACGTCCAGGAAGGAGATGGTGCCGTCCTCCAGCCTGAAGGAGGAGGAGGAAGGAGAGAGTCAGGTGGAAAGTAGTGATGCACCGATCCGCTTTTTTGAGCTCCCGATCCGATCCGATATTTTTGACACTTCATCTGGCCGATACCGATCTGATACAGTCTTTTTGTACTATTAGATTTTTATATAATATACTGTATATCATTATATATTATTGCCTATGGATATTACCAGTTTTACCAGTTGTATTTTTTTTCATAAACAGAGTTTGCTGGATTTTTGTCACTTTTTTGCTGGATTTTTATCATTTTTTTGCTGGATTTTTGTCACTTTTTTGCTGAATTTTTGTCATTTTTTTTGATGGATTTTTGTCACTTTTTTGCTGGATTTTTGTCACTTTTTTGCTGGATTTTTGTCACTTTTTTGCTGGATTTTTGTCACTTTTTTGCTGGATTTTTATCATTTTTTTGCTGGATTTTTGTCACTTTTTTGCTGACGTTTTGGCTTTAGCTTTGAATTTTAACCCCTTAACTCCCGCCTGAACCGAGCACATTTTCTCCAGTTTGGCTTTACCCCAATCCAAAAGCTTCTAGAAAAAAGGTGAGAAAATAACAACAAAACTGAGACGAAAACAATGATGAAGATGTGACAAAAAAGTGAGAAAACTGACCAAAAAATGACAAAAATGTGACAAAAAATGACAAAAAAAAATGACAACAAATGGATTAAAAAACATTACAAAAAAGTTACAAAATGAGTTGAATACCCCTCAAAAAAAGATGGAAAAAATGTTGATGACATGTAGAAAAAGATCTATTTTGATGAGTTTTGTAGATCTTAGCTTTCAAATGAGGCGTCACACTGGCCTACAGCATTTGGGTAAAGCTGAACTGGAGAAAATGCTCTCGGTTCAGGCGGGAGTTAAGAGGTTAAATTAGAAAGTATTTCAGAAGCATGTGTTTTAATTCTGTTTTGAAATGTGTCTTGTATAAGCCCACGAGAGCTGAGCACTTATGTGAAAGACACAATAATAAGAATAAATCAAATCAAATAAGTAAATTCAGTGTCCTAGCTTAGCGATGGCATGAAGGCCGTGAATCTGTCGGTCCTGGATCTGCAGCGGCTCCATCTGCAGGTTTACCGCTGTGCTGTGATAAACCCTCAAAGGGCGGTGGTGCGGTAAACCTGCAGACTGGAGCCGCTGCAGAATCAGGACCGCAGATTCACGGCCGTCTTGTATCGGACCCGTCCAGTCATCAAATCCGATCCAATCCGATACTCTAAAAAAAGCCTGATCGGCTACCGATACCGATACTGAATCTCGGATCGGTACATCCCTAGTGGAAAGTCCAGAAAACCTACCAGGAACCAGAGCAAACCTGAGGTAAACTCACTCTCACTGTAGGAAACATCAGGCTCTGGTTAAAGCGTCTCTAGTTTCAGCGAAAGGCTCGAAATGAAGTGTAGAGGAGAGAGAGAGAGAGTTCAGACTCTGTGGGGAAGGAAGGATTCTGCAGACGAAGGATTTCTCTCTTAAAAAGTGAATTTACGAACAGCAGCAGCAGCGGGAGGGGGGGAGGGGGGGAGGACGAGCTGCTTCTGTCTCTACTATTCATCATCCGCTGTTTCTTTAGCTCTTTATGTTTCATTATCGTATTTCATTAGTTCTTTATCTGTTCAGAAACAGAAGCCGAGTCTAAACCAGGTTCATCGCCCCATAATTATAATGATATTATGATAAAACTAATAATAATAATCTCTCTCTCCCTCTCTCTCTAAAACCAAAAAATCAGGTTAGAAATCTAGGAGTGATCCTGGACTCAGACCTGAACTTAAACAGCCACATCAAAGCAAGAACATCATCAGCTTTTTACCATCTGAAGAACATTCAGATCAGAGGAATAGAGTCAGAACCAGACTGAGAGAGACTTATCCATGTGTTTGTCTCCAGCAGGTTAGATACTGTAACAGCTGCTCACTGGCCTCTCTAAACCAGCTGTCAGGTTTTTTTCAAAAAATTTCCCCAGATTTTTTCACTTTATTCTCCAATTTTTTTTCCACTTTTTCCCCACAATTTTTGCCATTTTGTTTTCACTTTTTCCCCTTAATTTTTTTTTTCAAAAAATTTCACTTTTCCCCAAAATTTTCCTCACTTTTTCCAAAATCTTTCCAATTTTTTTACACCCAATTTTTTGGGCGCTTTTCTCCCCAATTTTCCCACTTTTTTCTCAATTCCCCCCCCCTCATTTTTGCCATTTTGTTTTCACTTTTTTCCCTTAAATTTTTTCCAAAATTTTTCTCCATTTTATTTTTCGTCCCAAAAAATTTCACTTTATTCCCCAATTTTTTTAAACATTTTTTTCTCTCCAAAATGTTTCCAATTTTTTCCCCAATTTCTTTTTTTTGATTTTTCTCCCCAATTTTCCCACTTTTTTCTCCTCCTAATTTTTGCCATTTTTTTTTCACTTTTTCCCCAATTTTTCTTTTTTTTACAGAACATCCAGAACGCTGCTGCTCGAGTCCTGACAAGAACCAGGAAACACGACCATATTAGTCCAGTGCTCCGGTCTCTGCACTGGATTCCTGTCACTCAGAGAACAGACTTTAAAACAGCTCTGCTCTGACATGTTAGAGCCGTATGAACCATCTCAGGGAGGGGAGGGGCCTCCTGGTGGTTCCCAGAGTCAGGACTAAACACGGTGAGGCTAAAGCTAAAATCTGGAACAGTCTTCATGAGGATGTGAGACAGGCCTCAACTCTGACAATGTTCAAATCCAGGCTGAAAACAGTTCTGTTTACCCGTGAATATAACTGAGAGTATTTTATCTGCACTCTCGCCTTTTACTGTAATTGATAAATGTTTATGTTGACGTCCAGAGCAAAAGGAGCGACAAAACAGAGGTAACTTTGTGTGAACGAGCAAGAAAAAATAGTGCTCAAGACAGAGCGAGTCAAAACAAGACTTAAAAATGCATAAAACTGAAAGTATTTTATCTGCACTTTTGCCTTTTACTGTAATTGATTAGTTTTATGTTGATGTTTTTTATTGATTGTATTTGTTTTCTTATATTTATGCAACTGTGAAGCTTTGAACTGCCTTGTGTATGAATTGTGCTCTACAAATAAACTTGCCTAATAATAATGATAATACTAATAAGTTACATTACTGCATCATCATGACTGACTTTGTTATGGAGACTCAGATACAGGATCTTAGAATGTGTTGTTGTTGTTGTTATTATTATTATTAGAAGGTGAGTGTTCAAACTTATTCATGTATAATATAATATATATTATATCAGTTAAAATATCAAAACCTTACTTAGGTTAGGGTTAAATCTGTGAAGTTATTTCAGTCATTCGTACAACTTTTGAGTAAAAAAATGGATGGATTTGTTGAAACTTTTGGAGTTTTTAATATTTCTGTGAAATGATTCAAGTCAAGGACGAATGTGAGTTTTTCTGTCTGACTTTAGCAGAAGTTAAACCTGTGGGTTTGTGAGCCTCACTTATATCTGACAGACCTCAGGTTAACCTCGTGAGGATGCCTGAGCCTCTCGCTCCTCGTTTAACCTCGTTTAACCTCATGAAGATACCTGAGCCTCTCGCTCCTCGTTTAACCTCGTGAGGATGCCTGAGCCTCTCGCTCCTCATTTAACCTCGTTTAACCTCGTGAGGATGCCTGAGCCTCTCGCTCCTCATTTAACCTCGTTTAACCTCGTGAGGATACCTGAGCCTCTTGCTCCTCATTTAACCTCGTTTAACCTCGTTTAACCTCGTTTAACCTCGTGAGGATACCTGAGCCTCTTGCTCCTCATTTAACCTCGTTTAACCTCGTTTAACCTCGTGAGGATACCTGAGCCTCTTGCTCCTCATTTAACCTCGTTTAACCTCGTTTAACCTCGTTTAACCTCGTGAGGATGCCTGAGCCTCTCGCTCCTCATTTAACCTCGTTTAACCTCGTGAGGATACCTGAGCCTCTTGCTCCTCATTTAACCTCGTTTAACCTCGTTTAACCTCGTTTAACCTCGTGAGGATACCTGAGCCTCTTGCTCCTCATTTAACCTCGTTTAACCTCGTTTAACCTCGTTTAACCTCGTGAGGATACCTGAGCCTCTTGCTCCTCATTTAACCTCGTTTAACCTCGTTTAACCTCGTGAGGATACCTGAGCCTCTTGCTCCTCATTTAACCTCGTTTAACCTCGTTTAACCTCGTGAGGATGCCTGAGCCTCTCGCTCCTCATTTAACCTCGTTTAACCTCGTTTAACCTCGTTTAACCTCGTGAGGATGCCTGAGCCTCTCGCTCCTCATTTAACCTCGTTTAACCTCGTTTAACCTCGTTTAACCTCGTGAGGATGCCTGAGCCTCTCGCTCCTCATTTAACCTTGTTTAACCTCGTGAGGATACCTGAGCCTCTCGCTCCTCATTTAACCTCGTTTAACCTCGTTTAACCTCGTTTAACCTCGTGAGGATACCTGAGCCTCTTGCTCCTCATTTAACCTCGTTTAACCTCGTTTAACCTCGTTTAACCTCGTGAGGATGCCTGAGCCTCTCGCTCCTCATTTAACCTCGTTTAACCTCGTTTAACCTCGTTTAACCTCGTGAGGATGCCTGAGCCTCTCGCTCCTCATTTAACCTTGTTTAACCTCGTGAGGATACCTGAGCCTCTCGCTCCTCATTTAACCTCGTTTAACCTCGTTTAACCTCGTTTAACCTCGTGAGGATACCTGAGCCTCTTGCTCCTCATTTAACCTCGTTTAACCTCGTTTAACCTCGTGAGGATACCTGAGCCTCTTGCTCCTCATTTAACCTCGTTTAACCTCGTTTAACCTCGTTTAACCTCGTGAGGATGCCTGAGCCTCTCGCTCCTCATTTAACCTCGTTTAACCTCGTGAGGATACCTGAGCCTCTTGCTCCTCATTTAACCTCGTTTAACCTCGTTTAACCTCGTTTAACCTCGTGAGGATACCTGAGCCTCTTGCTCCTCATTTAACCTCGTTTAACCTCGTTTAACCTCGTTTAACCTCGTGAGGATACCTGAGCCTCTTGCTCCTCATTTAACCTCGTTTAACCTCGTTTAACCTCGTGAGGATACCTGAGCCTCTTGCTCCTCATTTAACCTCGTTTAACCTCGTTTAACCTCGTTTAACCTCGTGAGGATGCCTGAGCCTCTCGCTCCTCATTTAACCTCGTTTAACCTCGTTTAACCTCGTTTAACCTCGTGAGGATGCCTGAGCCTCTCGCTCCTCATTTAACCTCGTTTAACCTCGTGAGGATGCCTGAGCCTCTCGCTCCTCATTTAACCTTGTTTAACCTCGTGAGGATACCTGAGCCTCTTGCTCCTCATTTAACCTCGTTTAACCTCGTTTAACCTCGTTTAACCTCGTGAGGATACCTGAGCCTCTCGCTCCTCATTTAACCTTGTTTAACCTCGTGAGGATACCTGAGCCTCTCGCTCCTCGTTTAACCTCGTTTAACCTCGTGAGGATGCCTGAGCCTCTCGCTCCTCGTTTAACCTCGTTTAACCTCATGAAGATACCTGAGCCTCTCGCTCCTCGTTTAACCTCGTGAGGATGCCTGAGCCTCTCGCTCCTCATTTAACCTCGTTTAACCTCGTTTAACCTCATGAAGATACCTGAGCCTCTCGCTCCTCATTTAACCTCGTTTAACCTCGTGAGGATGCCTGAGCCTCTCGCTCCTCATTTAACCTCGTTTAACCTCGTGAGGATACCTGAGCCTCTTGCTCCTCATTTAACCTCGTTTAACCTCGTTTAACCTCGTTTAACCTCGTGAGGATACCTGAGCCTCTTGCTCCTCATTTAACCTCGTTTAACCTCGTTTAACCTCGTTTAACCTCGTGAGGATACCTGAGCCTCTTGCTCCTCATTTAACCTCGTTTAACCTCGTTTAACCTCGTTTAACCTCGTGAGGATACCTGAGCCTCTTGCTCCTCATTTAACCTCGTTTAACCTCGTTTAACCTCGTTTAACCTCGTGAGGATGCCTGAGCCTCTCGCTCCTCATTTAACCTCGTTTAACCTCGTTTAACCTCGTTTAACCTCGTGAGGATGCCTGAGCCTCTCGCTCCTCATTTAACCTCGTTTAACCTCGTTTAACCTCGTGAGGATACCTGAGCCTCTTGCTCCTCATTTAACCTCGTTTAACCTCGTTTAACCTCGTTTAACCTCGTGAGGATACCTGAGCCTCTTGCTCCTCATTTAACCTCGTTTAACCTCGTTTAACCTCGTTTAACCTCGTGAGGATGCCTGAGCCTCTCGCTCCTCATTTAACCTCGTTTAACCTCGTTTAACCTCGTTTAACCTCGTGAGGATGCCTGAGCCTCTCGCTCCTCATTTAACCTTGTTTAACCTCGTGAGGATACCTGAGCCTCTCGCTCCTCATTTAACCTCGTTTAACCTCGTTTAACCTCGTTTAACCTCGTGAGGATACCTGAGCCTCTTGCTCCTCATTTAACCTCGTTTAACCTCGTTTAACCTCGTGAGGATACCTGAGCCTCTTGCTCCTCATTTAACCTCGTTTAACCTCGTTTAACCTCGTTTAACCTCGTGAGGATGCCTGAGCCTCTCGCTCCTCATTTAACCTCGTTTAACCTCGTGAGGATACCTGAGCCTCTTGCTCCTCATTTAACCTCGTTTAACCTCGTTTAACCTCGTTTAACCTCGTGAGGATACCTGAGCCTCTTGCTCCTCATTTAACCTCGTTTAACCTCGTTTAACCTCGTTTAACCTCGTGAGGATACCTGAGCCTCTTGCTCCTCATTTAACCTCGTTTAACCTCGTTTAACCTCGTGAGGATACCTGAGCCTCTTGCTCCTCATTTAACCTCGTTTAACCTCGTTTAACCTCGTTTAACCTCGTGAGGATGCCTGAGCCTCTCGCTCCTCATTTAACCTCGTTTAACCTCGTTTAACCTCGTTTAACCTCGTGAGGATGCCTGAGCCTCTCGCTCCTCATTTAACCTCGTTTAACCTCGTGAGGATGCCTGAGCCTCTCGCTCCTCATTTAACCTTGTTTAACCTCGTGAGGATACCTGAGCCTCTTGCTCCTCATTTAACCTCGTTTAACCTCGTTTAACCTCGTTTAACCTCGTGAGGATACCTGAGCCTCTCGCTCCTCATTTAACCTTGTTTAACCTCGTGAGGATACCTGAGCCTCTCGCTCCTCGTTTAACCTCGTTTAACCTCGTGAGGATGCCTGAGCCTCTCGCTCCTCGTTTAACCTCGTTTAACCTCATGAAGATACCTGAGCCTCTCGCTCCTCGTTTAACCTCGTGAGGATGCCTGAGCCTCTCGCTCCTCATTTAACCTCGTTTAACCTCGTTTAACCTCATGAAGATACCTGAGCCTCTCGCTCCTCGTTTAACCTCGTGAGGATGCCTGAGCCTCTCGCTCCTCATTTAACCTCGTTTAACCTCGTGAGGATGCCTGAGCCTCTCGCTCCTCATTTAACCTCGTTTAACCTCGTGAGGATACCTGAGCCTCTTGCTCCTCATTTAACCTCGTTTAACCTCGTTTAACCTCGTTTAACCTCGTGAGGATACCTGAGCCTCTTGCTCCTCATTTAACCTCGTTTAACCTCGTTTAACCTCGTTTAACCTCGTGAGGATACCTGAGCCTCTTGCTCCTCATTTAACCTCGTTTAACCTCGTTTAACCTCGTTTAACCTCGTGAGGATACCTGAGCCTCTTGCTCCTCATTTAACCTCGTTTAACCTCGTTTAACCTCGTTTAACCTCGTGAGGATACCTGAGCCTCTTGCTCCTCATTTAACCTCGTTTAACCTCGTTTAACCTCGTGAGGA